>NC_134123.1:600000-845000 GCF_040939455.1 Microcebus murinus | reverse complement strand
GGCAGGGTGCAGTGCGGATCTAGCTGTGTCCACTCACCCACGGGAGACGGGCAGGCAGGGCGCAGTGCGGATCTGGCTGTGTCCACTCACCGACGGGAGACGGGCAGGGAAGGCGCAGTGCGGATCTGGCTGTGTCCACTCACCCACGGGAGACGGGCAGAGAGGGTGCTGTGTGGATATGGCTATGTCCACTGACCCACGACAGACAGGCAGGCAGGGCGCAGTGCGGATCTGGCTGTGTCCACTCACCAACGTGAGACGGGCAGGCAAGGCGCAGTGCGGATATGGCTGTGTCCACTCACCCACGGGAGACGGGCAGGCAAGGCGCAGTGCAGATTTGGCTGTGTCCACTCACCCACGGCAGACGGTCAGGCAGGGTGCAGTGCGGATCTGGCTGTGTCCACTCACCCACGGGAGACGGGCAGGCAGGGCGCAGTGCAGATCTGGCTGTGTCCACTCACCAACGTGAGACGGGCAGGCAAGGCGCAGTGCGGATCTGGCTGTGTCCACTCACCCACGGGAGACGGGCAGGCAGGGCGCAGTGCGGATCCGGCTGTGTCCACTCACCCACGGGAGATGGGCAGAGACGGTGCTGTGTGGATATGGCTATGTCCACTGACCCACGGCAGTCGGGCAGGCACGGCGCAGTACGGATCTGGCTGTGTCCACTCACCCACGGGAGACGGGCAGGCAGGGTGCAGTGCGGATCTGGCTGTGTCCACTCACCCACGGTAGACGGGCAGGCAACGCGGAGTGCGGATCTGGCTGTGTCCACTCACCCCGGGGAGACGGGCAGGCAAGGCGCAGTGTGGATCTGGCTGTGTCCACTCACCCACGGGAGACGGGCAGAGAGGGTGCTGTGTGGATATGGCTATGTCTACTGACCCACGGCCGACGGGCAGGCAGGGCGCTGTGCGTATCTGGCTTTGTCCACTCACCCACGGCAGACGGTAAGGAAGGGTGCAGTGCGGATCTGGCTGTGTCCACTCACCCACGGCAGACGGGCAGGCAGGGCGCATTGTGGATCTGGCTGTGTCCACTCAACCACGGCAGATGGTCAGGCAGGGCACAGTGCAGATCTGGCTGTGTCCACTCACCCACGGCAGACGGGCAGGCAGTGCGCAGTGCGGATCTGCTGTGTCCACTCGCCCACGGGAGACGGGCAGGCAGGGCGCAGTGCGGATCTGGCAGTCTCCACTCACCCACAGCAGGCGGTCAGGCAGGGCGCAGTGCGGATCTGGCTGTATCCACTCACCCACGGTAGACGGGCAGGCAGGGCGCAGTGCGTATCTGGGTGTGTCCACTCACCCACGGAAGACGGGCAGGCAGGGCGCAATGCGTATCTGGCTGTATCCACTCGACCACGGGAGACGGGCAGAGAGGGTGCTGTGTGGATATGGCTATGTCCTCTGTCCCACGGCAGACGGGCAGGCAGGGCGCAGTGCGGATCTGGCTGTGTCCACTCACCCACGGCAGACGGTCAGGCAGGGTGCAGTGCGGATCTGGCTGTGTCCAATCACCCACGGGATACGGACAGGCAGGGCGTAGTGTGGATCTGGCTGTGTCCACTCACCCAGGGGAGATGGGCAGGCACGGCGCAGTGCGGATCCGGCTGTGTCCACTCACCCACGGGAGACGGGCAGAGAGGGTGCTGTGTGGATATGGCTATGTCCACTGACCCACGGCAGACGGGCAGGCAGGGCGCAGTGCGGATCTGGCTGTGTCCACTCACCCACGGCAGACGGTCAGGCAGGGCGCAGTTCGGAACTGGCTGTGTCCACTCATCCACGGCAGACGGTCAGGCAGGGCGCAGTGTGGATCTGGCTGTGTCCACTCACCCATGGGAGACGGGCAGAGAGGGTGCTGTGTGGATATGGCTATGTCCACTGACCCACGGCAGACGGGCAGGCAGGGCGCAGTGCGGATCTGGCTGTGTCCACTCACCCACGGCAGACGGTCAGGCAGGGCGCAGTGCGGAACTGGCTGTGTCCAGTCACCCACGGCAGACGGGCAGGCAGTGCGCAGTGTGGATCTGGCTGTGTCCACTCACCCACGGCAGACGGGCAGGCAGAGCGCAGTGCGGATCTGGCTATGTCCACTCACCCACGGCAGACGGGCAGGCAGGGCGCAGTGCGGATCTGGCTGTGTCCACTCGCCCACGGCAGACGGGCAGGCAGGGCGCAGTGCGGATCTGGCTGTGTCCACTCACTGACGGGAGACGGGCAGGCAAGGCGCAGTGCGGATATGGCTGTGTCCACTCACCCACGGGAGACGGGCTGGCAGGGCGCAGTGCGGATCTAGCTGTGTCCACTCACACACGGGAGACGGGCAGGCAGGGCGCAGTGCGGATCTTGCTGTGTCCACTCACCCACGGGAGACGGGCAGGCAGGGCGCAGTGCGGATCTGGCTTTGTCCACTCACCCAGGTGAGATGGGCAGGCAAGGCGCAGTGTGGATCTGGCTGTGTCCACTCACCCACGGGAGACGGGCAGAGAGGGTGCTGTGTGGATATGGCGATGTCCACTGACCCACGGCAGACGGGCAGGCAGGGCGCAGTGCGGATCTGGCTGTGTCCACTCACCCACGGCAGACGTTCAGGCAGGGTGCAGTGTGGATCTAGCTGTGTCCACTCACCCACGGGAGACGGGCAGGCAGGGCGCAGTGCGGATCTGGCTGTGTCCACTCACCCACGGCAGACGTTCAGGCAGGGTGCAGTGCGGATCTAGCTGTGTCCACTCACCCACGTGAGACCGGCAGGCAAGGCGCAGTGAAGATCTGGCTGTGTCCACTAACCCACGGCAGACGGTCAGGCAGGGCGCAGTGCGGATCTGGCTGTGTCCACTCACCCACGGCAGACGGGCAGGCAGGGCGCAGTGTGGATCTGGCTGTGTCCACTAACCCACGGCAGACGGTCAGGCAGGGCGCAGTGCGGATCTGGCTGTGTCCACTCACCACGGCAGATGGGCAGGCAGGGCGCAGTGCAGATCTGGCTGTGTCCACTCACCCACGGCAGACGGGCAGGCAGGGCGCATTGTGGATCTGGCTGTGTCCACTCACCCACGGCAGACGGGCAGGCAGGGCGCAGTGCGGATCTGCTGTGTCCACTCGCCCACGGGAGACGGGCAGGCAGGGCGCAGTGCGGATCTGGCAGTCTCCACTCACCCACAGCAGGCGGTCAGGCAGGGCGCAGTGCGGATCTGGCTGTGTCCACTCACCCACGGTAGACGGGCAGGCAGGGCGCAGTGCGTATCTGGGTGTGTCCACTCACCCACGGAAGACGGGCAGGCAGGGCGCAGTGCGTATCTGGCTGTATCCACTCGACCACGGGAGACGGGCAGAGAGGGTGCTGTGTGGATATGGCTATGTCCACTGTCCCACGGCAGACGGGCAGGCAGGGCGCAGTGCGGATCTGGCTGTGTCCACTCACCCACGGCAGACGGTCAGGCAGGGTGCAGTGCGGATCTGGCTGTGTCCACTCACCCACGGGAGACGGGCAGGCAGGGCGTAGTGTGGATCTGGCTGTGTCCACTCACCCAGGGGAGATGGGCAGGGACGGCGCAGTGCGGATCCGGCTGTGTCCACTCACCCACGGGAGACGGGCAGAGAGGGTGCTGTGTGGATATGGCTATGTCCACTGACCCACGGCAGACGGGCAGGCAGGGCGCAGTGCGGATCTGGCTGTGTCCACTCACCGACGGCAGACGGGCAGGCAAGGCGCAGTGCGGATCTGGCTGTGTCCACTCACCCACGGGAGATGGGCAGGCAGTGCGCAGTGCGGATCTGGCTGTGTCGACTCACCCTCGGCAGACGGGCATTCAGGGCGCAGTGCGGATCTGGCTGTGTCCACTCACCCACGGCAGATGGGCAGGCAGGGCGCAGTGCGGATCTGGCTGTGTCCACTCGCCCACGGGAGACGGGCAGGCAGGGCGCAGTGCGGATCTGGCTGTGTCCACTCACCCAGGGGAGACGGGCAGGCAAGGCGCAGTGTGGATCTGGCTGTGGCCACTCACCCATGGGAGACGGGCAGAGAGGGTGCTGTGTGGATATGGCTATGTCCACTGACCCACGGCAGACGGGCAGGCAGGGCGCAGTGCGGATCTGGCTGTGTCCACTCACCCATGGCAGACGGTCAGGCAGGGCGCAGTGCGGATCTGGCTGTGTCCAGTCACCCACGGCAGACGGGCAGGCAGTGCGCAGTGTGGATCTGGCTGTGTCCACTCACCCACGGCAGACGGGCAGGCAGGGCGCAGTGCGGATCTGGCTGTGTCCACTCACCCACGGCAGACGGGCAGGCAGGGCGCAATGCGGATCTGGCTGTGTCCACTCACCCACGGCAGACGGGCAGGCAGGGCGCAGTGTGGATCTGGCTGTGTCCACTAACCCACGGCAGACGGTCAGGCAGGGCGCAGTGCGGATCTGGCTGTGTCCACTCACCACGGCAGATGGGCAGGCAGGGCGCAGTGTGGATCTGGCTGTGTCCACTCGCCCACGGGAGATGGGCAGGCAGGGCGCAGTGCGGATCTGGCTGTGTCCACTCACCGACGGGAGACGGGCAGGGAAGGCGCAGTGCGGATCTGGCTGTGTCCACTCACCCACGGGAGACGGGCAGAGAGGGTGCTGTGTGGATATGGCTATGTCCACTGACCCACGACAGACAAGCAGGCAGGGCGCAGTGCGGATCTGGCTGTGTCCACTCACCAACGTGAGACGGGCAGGTAAGGCGCAGTGCGGATCTGGCTGTGTCCACTCACCCACGGGAGACGGGCAGGCAAGGCGCAGTGCAGATTTGGCTGTGTCCACTCACCCACGGCAGACGGTCAGGCAGGGTGCATTGCGGATCTGGCTGTGTCCACTCACCCACGGGAGACGGGCAGGCAGGGCGCAGTGCAGATCTGGCTGTGTCCACTCACCAACGTGAGACGGGCAGGCAAGGCGCAGTGCGGATCTGGCTGTGTCCACTCACCCACGGGAGACGGGCAGGCTGGGCGCAGTGCGGATCCGGCTGTGTCCACTCACCCACGGGAGACGGGCAGGCAGGGCGCAGTGCGGATCTGGCTGTGTCCACTCACCAACGTGAGTCGGGCAGGCAAGGCGCAGTGCGGATCTGGCTGTGTCCACTCACCCACGGGAGACGGGCAGGCAGGGCGCAGTGCGGATCTGGCTGTGTCCACTCACCCACGGGAGACGGGCAGGCAGGGCGCAGTGTGGATCTCGCTGTGTCCACTCACCCACGGCAGACGGTCAGGCAGGGCGCAGTGCGGATCTGGCTGTGTCCACTCACCCACGGCAGACGGGCAGGCAGGGCGCAGTGCGGATCTGGCTGTGTCCACTCACCCACGGCAGACGGGCAGGCAGGGCGCAGTGCGGATCTGGCTGTGTCCACTCACCCACGGGAGACGGGCAGGCAGGGCGCAGTGCGGATCTGGCTGTGTCCACTCACCCACGGGAGACGGGCAGGCTGGGCGCAGTGCGGATCTGGCTGTGTCCACTAACCCACGGGAGACGGGAAGGCAGGGCGCAGTGCGGATCTGGCTGTGTCCACTCACCCACGGGATACGGGCAGGCAGGGCGCAGTGCGGATCTCGCTGTGTCCACTCACCCACGGCAGGCGGTCAGGCAGGGCGCAGTGCGGATCTGGCTGTGTCCACGCACCCATAGCATGCGGTCAGCCAGGGCGCAGTGCGGATCTGGCTGTGTCCACTCACCCACGGGAGACGGGCAGGGCGCAGTGCGGATCTGGCTGTGTCCACTCACCAACGTGAGACGGGCAGGCAAGGCGCAGTGCGGATCCAGCTGTGTCCACTCACCCACGGGAGACGGGCATGCAGGGCGCAGTGCGGATCCGGCTGTGTCCACTCACCCACGGGAGATGGGCAGAGACTGTGCTGTGTGGATCTGGCTATGTCCACTGACCCACGTCAGACGGGCAGGCAGGGCGCAGTGCGGATCTGGCTGTGTCTACTCACCCACGGCAGACGGTCAGACAGGGTGCAGTGCGGATCTGGCTGTGTCCACTCACCCACGGGAGACGGGCAGGCAGGGCGCAGTGCGGATCTGGATGTGTCCACTCACCCACGTGAGACGGGCAGGCAAGGCTCAGTGCGGATCTGGCTGTGTCCACTCACCCACGGGAGACGGGCAGGCAGGGCGCAGTGCGTATCTGGCTGTGTCCACTCACCCACGGGAGACGGGCAGGCAAGGCGCAGTGCGGATCTGGCTGTGTCCACTCGCCCACGGGAGACGGGCAGGCAGGGCGCAGTGCGGATCTGGCTGTGTCCACTCACCCACGGCAGACGGGCAGGCAGGGCGCAGTGCGGATCTGGCTGTGTCCACTCACCCACGGCAGACGGGCAGGCAGGGCGCAGTGCGGATCTGGCTGTGTCCACTCACCCACGGGAGACGGGCAGGCAGGGCGCAGTGCGGATCTGGCTGTGTCCACTCACCCACGGGAGACGGGCAGGCTGGGCGCAGTGCGGATCTGGCTGTGTCCACTCACCCACGGGAGACGGGAAGGCAGGGCGCAGTGCGGATCTGGCTGTGTCCACTCACCCACGGGAGACGGGCAGGCAGGGCGCAGTGCGGATCTCGCTGTGTCCACTCACCCACGGCAGACGGTCAGGCAGGGCGCAGTGCGGATCTGGCTGTGTCCACTCACCCACGGCAGACGGGCAGGCAGGGCGCAGTGCGGATCTGGCTGTGTCCACTCGCCCACGGGAGACGGGCAGGCAGGGCGCAGTGCGGATCTGGCTGTGTCCACTCACCCACGGCAGGCGGTCAGGCAGGGCGCAGTGCGGATCTGGCTGTGTCCACTCACCCACGGCAGGCGGTCAGGCAGGGCGCAGTGCGGATCTGGCTGTGTCCACGCACCCATAGCATGCGGACAGCCAGGGCGCAGTGCGGATCTGGCTGTGTCCACTCACCCACGGGAGACGGGCAGGGCGCAGTGCGGATCTGGCTGTGTCCACTCACCAACGTGAGACGGGCAGGCAAGGCGCAGTGCGGATCCAGCTGTGTCCACTCACCCACGGGAGACGGGCATGCAGGGCGCAGTGCGGATCCGGCTGTGTCCACTCACCCACGGGAGATGGGCAGAGACTGTGCTGTGTGGATCTGGCTATGTCCACTGACCCACGTCAGACGGGCAGGCAGGGCGCAGTGCGGATCTGGCTGTGTCTACTCACCCACGGCAGACGGTCAGACAGGGTGCAGTGCGGATCTGGCTGTGTCCACTCACCCACGGGAGACGGGCAGGCAGGGCGCAGTGCGGATCTGGATGTGTCCACTCACCCACGGGAGACGGGCAGGCAGGGTGCAGTGCGGATCTGGATGTGTCCACTCACCCCGGGGAGACGGGCAGGCAAGGCGCAGTGTGGATCTCGCTGTGTCCACTCACCCACGGGAGACGGGCAGAGAGGGTGCTGTGTGGATATGGCTATGTCTACTGACCCACGGCAGACGGGCAGGCAGGGCGCTGTGCGTATCTGGCTTTGTCCACTCACCCACGGCAGACGGTCAGGAAGGGTGCAGTGCGGATCTGGCTGTGTCCACTCACCCACGGCAGACGGGCAGGCAGGGCGCATTGTGGATCTGGCTGTGTCCACTCAACCACGGCAGATGGTCAGGCAGGGCACAGTGCAGATCTGGCTGTGTCCACTCACCCACGGCAGACGGGCAGGCAGGGCGCAGTGCGGATCTGCTGTGTCCACTCGCCCACGGGAGATGGGCAGGCAGGGCGCAGTGCGGATCTGGCAGTCTCCACTCACCCGCGGTAGACGGGCAGGCAGGGCGCAGTGCGTATCTGGGTGTGTCCACTCACCCAGGGGAGATGGGCAGGCACGGCGCAGTGCGGATCCGGCTGTGTCCACTCACCCACGGGAGACGGGCAGAGAGGGTGCTGTGTGGATATGGCTATGTCCACTGACCCACGGCAGACGGGCAGGCAGGGCGCAGTGCGGATCTGGCTGTGTCCACTCACCCACGGCAGACGGTCAGGCAGGGCGCAGTTCGGAACTGGCTGTGTCCACTCATCCACGGCAGACGGTCAGGCAGGGCGCAGTGTGGATCTGGATGTGTCCACTCACCCATGGGAGACGGGCAGAGA
This sequence comes from Microcebus murinus, assembly GCF_040939455.1. NCBI lineage: Eukaryota > Metazoa > Chordata > Mammalia > Primates > Cheirogaleidae > Microcebus > Microcebus murinus. The sequence goes on along the minus strand of NC_134123.1, from coordinate 836,900 downwards.
GGGTGCTGTGTGGATATGGCTATGTCCACTGACCCACGGCAGACGGGCAGGCAGGGCGCAGTGCGGATCTGGCTGTGTCCACTCACCCATGGCAGACGGTCAGGCAGGGCGCAGTGCGGAACTGGCTGTGTCCAGTCACCCACGGCAGACGGGCAGGCAGTGCGCAGTGTGGATCTGGCTGTGTCCACTCACCCACGGCAGACGGGCAGGCAGAGCGCAGTGCGGATCTGGCTGTGTCCACTCACCCACGGCAGACGGGCAGGCAGGGCGCAGTGCGGATCTGGCTGTGTCCACTCGCCCACGGCAGACGGGCAAGCAGGGCGCAGTGCGGATCTGGCTGTGTCCACTCACTGACGGGAGACGGGCAGTCAAGGCGCAGTGCGGATATGGCTGTGTCCACTCACCCACGGGAGACGGGCTGGCAGGGCGCAGTGCGGATCTAGCTGTGTCCACTCACCCACGGGAGACGGGCAGGCAGGGCGCAGTGCGGATCTGGCTGTGTCCACTCACCCACGGGAGACGGGCAGGCAGGGCGCAGTGCGGTTCTGGCTTTGTCAACTCACCCAGGTGAGATGGGCAGGCAAGGCGCAGTGTGGATCTGGCTGTGTCCACTCACCCACGGGAGACGGGCAGAGAGGGTGCTGTGTGGATACGGCGATGTCCACTGACCCACGGCAGACGGGCAGGCAGGGCGCAGTGCGGATCTGGCTGTGTCCACTCACCCACGGCAGACGTTCAGGCAGGGTGCAGTGCGGATCTGGCTGTGTCCACTCACCCACGGGAGACGGGCAGGCAGGGCGCAGTACGGATCTGGCTGTGTCCACTGACCCACGTGAGACCGGCAGGCAAGGCGCAGTGCGGATCTGGCTGTGTCCACTAACCCACGGCAGACGGTCAGGCAGGGCGCAGTGCGGATCTGGCTGTGTCCACTCACCCACGGCAGACGGGCAGGCAGGGCGCAGTGTGGATCTGGCTGTGTCCACTAACCCACGGCAGACGGTCAGGCAGGGCGCAGTGCGGATCTGGCTGTGTCCACTCACCACGGCAGATGGGCAGGCAGGGCGCAGTGCAGATCTGGCTGTGTCCACTCGCCCACGGGAGACGGGCAGGCAGGGCGCAGTGTGGATCTGGCTGTGTCCACTCACCGACGGGAGACGGGCAGGGAAGGCGCAGTGCGGATCTGGCTGTGTCCACTCACCCAAGGGAGACGGGCAGAGAGGGTGCTGTGTGGATATGGCTATGTCCACTGACCCACGACAGACAGGCAGGCATGGCGCAGTGCGGATCTGGCTGTGTCCACTCACCAACGTGAGACGGGCAGGCAAGGCGCAGTGCGGATCTGGCTGTGTCCACTCACCCACGGGAGACGGGCAGGCAAGGCGCAGTGCAGATTTGGCTGTGTCCACTCACCCACGGCAGACGGTCAGGCAGGGTGCAGTGCGGATCTGGCTGTGTCCACTCACCCACGGGAGACGGGCAGGCAGGGCGCAGTGTAGATCTGGCTGTGTCCACTCACCAACGTGAGACGGGCAGGCAAGGCGCAGTGCGGATCTGGCTGTGTCCACTCAACCACGGGAGACGGGCAGGCTGGGCGCAGTGCGGATCCGGCTGTGTCCACTCACCCACGGGAGATGGGCAGAGACGGTGCTGTGTGGATATGGCTATGTCCACTGACCCACGGCAGACGGGCAGGCAGGGCGCAGTGCGGATCTGGCTGTGTCTACTCACCCACGGCAGACGGTCAGACAGGGTGCAGTGCGGATCTGGCTGTGTCCACTCACCCACGGGAGACGGGCAGGCAGGGCGCAGTGCGGATCTGGATGTGTCCACTCACCCACGGCAGGCGGTCAGGCAGGGCGCAGTGCGGATCTGGCTGTGTCCACTCACCCACGGCAGGCGGTCAGGCAGGGCGCAGTGCGGATCTGGCTGTGTCCACGCACCCATAGCATGCGGTCAGCCAGGGCGCAGTGCGGATCTGGCTGTGTCCACTCACCCACGGGAGACGGGCAGGGCGCAGTGCGGATCTGGCTGTGTCCACTCACCAACGTGAGACGGGCAGGCAAGGCGCAGTGCGGATCCAGCTGTGTCCACTCACCCACGGGAGACGGGCATGCAGGGCGCAGTGCGGATCCGGCTGTGTCCACTCACCCACGGGAGACGGGCAGAGACGGAGCTGTGTGGATCTGGCTATGTCCACTGACCCACGGCAGACGGGCAGGCAGGGCGCAGTGCGGATCTGGCTGTGTCCACTCACCCACGGGAGACGGGCAGGCAGGGCGCAGTGCGGATCTCGCTGTGTCCACTCACCCACGGCAGACGGTCAGGCAGGGCGCAGTGCGGATCTGGCTGTGTCCACTCACCCACGGCAGACGGGCAGGCAGGGCGCAGTGCGGATCTGGCTGTGTCCACTCACCCACGGCAGGCGGTCAGGCAGGGCGCAGTGCGGATCTGGCTGTGTCCACTCACCCACGGCAGGCGGTCAGGCAGGGCGCAGTGCGGATCTGGCTGTGTCCACGCACCCATAGCATGCGGTCAGCCAGGGCGCAGTGCGGATCTGGCTGTGTCCACTCACCCACGGGAGACGGGCAGGGCGCAGTGCGGATCTGGCTGTGTCCACTCACCAACGTGAGACGGGCAGGCAAGGCGAAGTGCGGATCCAGCTGTGTCCACTCACCCACGGGAGACGGGCATGCAGGGCGCAGTGCGGATCCGGCTGTGTCCACTCACCCACGGGAGACGGGCAGAGACGGAGCTGTGTGGATCTGGCTATGTCCACTGACCCACGGCAGACGGGCAGGCAGGGCGCAGTGCGGATCTGGCTGTGTCCACTCACCCACGGGAGACGGGCAGGCAGGGCGCAGTGCGGATCTGGCTGTTTCCACTCGCCAACGGCAGACGGGCAGGCAGGGCGCAGTGCGGATCTGGCTGTGTCCACTAACCCACGTCAGACGGTCAGACAGGGCGCAGTGCGGATCTGGCTGTGTCCACTCACCACGGGAGACGGGCAGGCAGGGCGCAGTGCGGATCTTGCTGTGTCCACTCACCCACGTGAGATGGGCAGGCAAGGCTCAGTGCGGATATGGCTGTGTCCACTCACCCACGGGAGACGGGCAGGCAGGGCGCAGTGCGGATCTGGCTGTGTCCACTCACCCACGGGAGATGGGCAGGCAGGGCGCAGTGCGGATCTGGCTGTGTCCACTCACCCACGGGAGACGGGCAGGCAAGGCTCAGTGCAGATCTGGCTATGTCCACTCACCCACGGGAGACGGGCAGGCAGGGCGCAGTGCGGATCTGGCTGTGTCTACTCACCCACGGGAGACGGGCAGGCAGGGCGCAGTGTGGATCTCGCTGTGTCCACTCACCCACGGCAGACGGTCAGGCAGGGCGCAGTGCGGATCTGGCTGTGTCCACTCACCCACGGCAGACGGGCAGGCAGGGCGCAGTGCGGATCTGGCTGTGTCCACTCACCCACGGCAGACGGGCAGGCAGGGCGCAGTGCGGATCTGGCTGTGTCCACTCACCCACGGGAGACGGGCAGGCAGGGCGCAGTGCGGATCTGGCTGTGTCCACTCACCCACGGGAGACGGGCAGGCTGGGCGCAGTGCGGATCTGGCTGTGTCCACTCACCCACGGGACCCGGGAAGGCAGGGCGCAGTGCGGATCTGGCTGTGTCCACTCACCCACGGGAGACGGGCAGGCAGGGCGCAGTGCGGATCTCGCTGTGTCCACTCACCCACGGCAGACGGTCAGGCAGGGCGCAGTGCGGATCTGGCTGTGTCCACTCACCCACGGCAGACGGGCAGGCAGGGCGCAGTGCGGATCTGGCTGTGTCCACTCGCCCACAGGAGACGGGCAGGCAGGGCGCAGTGCGGATCTGGCTGTGTCCACTCACCCACGGGAGACGGGCAGAGAGGGTGCTGTGTGGATATGGCTATGTCCACTGACCCACGACAGACAGGCAGGCAGGGCGCAGTGCGGATCTGGCTGTGTCCACTCACCAACGTGAGACGGGCAGGCAAGGCGCAGTGCGGATCTGGCTGTGTCCACTCACCCACGGGAGACGGGCAGGCAAGGCGCAGTGCAGATTTGGCTGTGTCCACTCACCCACGGCAGACGGTCAGGCAGGGTGCAGTGCGGATCTGGCTGTGTACACTCACCCACGGGAGACGGGCAGGCAGGGCGCAGTGCGGATCTGGCTGTGTCCACTCACCAACGTGAGACGGGCAGGCAAGGCGCAGTGCGGATCTGGCTGTGTCCACTCACCCATGGGAGACGGGCAGGCAGGGCGCAGTGCGGATCTGGCTGTGTCCACTCACCCACGGGAGACGGGCAGAGAGGGTGCTGTGTGGATATGGCTATGTCAACCGACCCACGGCAGACGGGCAGGCAGGGCGCTGTGCGTATCTGGCTTTGTCCACTCACCCACGGCAGACGGTCAGGAAGGGTGCAGTGCAGATCTGGCTGTGTCCACTCACCCACGGCAGACGGGCAGGCAGGGCGCATTGTGGATATGGCTGTGTCCACTCAACCACGGCAGATGGTCAGGCAGGGCACAGTGCGGATCTGGCTGTGTCCACTCACCCACGGCAGACGGGCAGGCAGGGCGCAGTGCGGATCTGCTGTGTCCACTCGCCCACGGGAGACGGGCAGGCAGGGCGCAGTGCGGATCTGGCAGTCTCCACTCACCCACAGCAGGCGGTCAGGCAGGGCGCAGTGCGGATCTGGCTGTGTCCACTCACCCACGGTAAACGGGCAGGCAGGGCGCAGTGCGTATCTGGGTGTGTCCACTCACCCACGGAAGACGGGCAGGCAGGGCGCAGTGCGTATCTGGGTGTATCCACTCGACCACGGGAGACGGGCAGAGAGGGTGCTGTGTGGATATGGCTATGTCCACTGACCCACGGCAGATGGGCAGGCAGGGCGCAGTGCGGATCTGGCTGTGTCCACTCACCCATGGCAGACGGTCAGGCAGGGCGCAGTGCGGATCTGGCTGTGTCCAGTCACCCACGGCAGACGGGCAGGCAGTGCGCAGTGTGGATCTGGTTGTGTCCACTCACCAACGGCAGACGGGCAGGCAGGGCGCAGTGCGGATCTGGCTGTGTCCACTCACCCACGGCAGACGGGCAGGCAGGGCGCAGTGCGGATCTGGCTGTGTCCACTCACTGACGGGAGACGGGCAGGCAAGGCGCAGTGCGGATATGGCTGTGTCCACTCACCCACGGGAGACGGGCTGGCAGGGCGCAGCGCGGATCTAGCTGTGTCCACTCACCCACGGGAGACGGGCAGGCAGGGCGCAGTGCGGATCTGGCTGTGTCCACTCACCCACGGGAGACGGGCAGGCAGGGCGCAGTGCGGATCTGGCTTTGTCCACTCACCCAGGTGAGATGGGCAGGCAAGGCGCAGTGTGGATCTGGCTGTGTCCACTCACCCACGGGAGACGGGCAGAGAGGGTGCTGTGTGGATATGGCGATGTCCACTGACCCACGGCAGACGGGCAGGCAGGGCGCAGTGCGGATCTGGCTGTGTCCACTCACCCACGGCAGACGTTCAGGCAGGGTGCAGTGCGGATCTAGCTGTGTCCACTCACCCACGGGAGACGGGCAGGCAGGGCGCAGTGCGGATCTGGCTGTGTCCACTGACCATGTGAGACCGGCAGGCAAGGCGCAGTGCGGATCTGGCTGTGTCCACTAACCCACGGCAGACGGTCAGGCAGGGCGCAGTGCGGATCTGGCTGTGTCCACTCACCCACGGCAGACGGGCAGGCAGGGCGCAGTGTGGATCTGGCTGTGTCCACTAACCCACGGCAGACGGTCAGGCAGGGCGCAGTGCGGATCTGGCTGTGTCCACTCACCACGGCAGATGGGCAGGCAGGGCGCAGTGCGGATCTGGCTGTGTCCACTCGCCCACGGGAGACGGGCAGGCAGGGCGCAGTGCGGATCTGGCTGTGTCCACTCACCGACGGGAGACGGGCAGGGAAGGCGCAGTGCGGATCTGGCTGTGTCCACTCACCCACGGGAGACGGGCAGAGAGGGTGCTGTGTGGATATGGCTATGTCCACTGACCCACGACAGACAGGCAGGCAGGGCGCAGTGCGGATCTGGCTGTGTCCACTCACCAACGTGAGACGGGCAGGCAAGGCGCAGTGCGGATCTGGCTGTGTCCACTCACCCACGGGAGACGGGCAGGCAAGGCGCAGTGCAGATTTGGCTGTGTCCACTCACCCACGGCAGACGGTCAGGCAGGGCGCAGTGCGGATCTGGCTGTGTCTACTCACCCACGGCAGACGGTCAGACAGGGTGCAGTGCGGATCTGGCTGTGTCCACTCACCCACGGGAGACGGGCAGGCAGGGCGCAGTGCGGATCTGGATGTGTCCACTCACCCACGTGAGACGGGCAGGCAAGGCTCAGTGCGGATCTGGCTGTGTCCACTCACCCACGGGAGACTGGCAGGCAGGGCGCAGTGCGTATCTGGCTGTGTCCACTCACCCACGGGAGACGGGCAGGCAAGGCGCAGTGCGGATCTGGCTGTGTCCACTCGCCCACGGGAGACGGGCAGGCAGGGCGCAGTGCGGATCTGGCTGTGTCAACTCACCCACGGGAGACGGGCAGGCAGGGCGCAGTGCGGATCCGGCTGTGTCCACTCACCCACGGGAGACGGGCAGAGACGGTGCTGTGTGGATCTGGCTATGTCCACTGACCCACGGCAGACGGGCAGGCAGGGCGCAGTACGGATCTGGCTGTGTCCACTCTCCCACGGCAGGCGGTCAGGCAGGGTACAATGCGGATCTGGCTGTGTCCACTCACCCACGGGAGACGGGCAGGCAGGGCGCAGTGCGGATCTGGCTGTGTCCACTCACCCACGGCAGACGGGCAGGCAGGGCGCAGTGCGGATCTGGCTGTGTCCACTCGCCCACGGAAGACGGGCAGGCAGGGCGCAGTGCGGATCTGGCTGTGTCCACTCACCCACGGGAGACGGGCAGGCAGGGCGTAGTGTGGATCTGGCTGTGTTCACTCACCCAGAGGAGATGGGCAGGGACGGCGCAGTGCGGATCCGGCTGTGTCCACTCACACACGGGAGACGGGCAGAGAGGGTGCTGTGTGGATATGGCTATGTCCACTGACCCACGGCAGACGGGCAGGCAGGGCGCAGTGCGGATCTGGCTGTGTCCTCTCACCGACGGCAGACGGGCAGGCAAGGCGCAGTGCGGATCTGGCTGTGTCCACTCACCCACGGGAGATGGGCAGGCAGGGCGCAGTGCGGATCTGGCTGTGTCGACTCACCCTCGGCAGACGGGCAGGCAGGGCGCAGTGCGGATCTGGCTGTGTCCACTCACCCACGGCAGACGGGCAGGCAGAGCGCAGTGCGGATCTGGCTGTGTCCACTCACCCACGGGAGACGGGCAGGCAGGGCGCAGTGCGGATCTGGCTGTGTCCACTCACCCAGGGGAGACGGGCAGGCAAGGCGCAGTGTGGATCTAGCTGTGGCCACTCACCCATGGGAGACGGGCAGAGAGGGTGCTGTGTGGATATGGCTATGTCCACTGACCCACGGCAGACGGGCAGGCAGGGCGCAGTGCGGATCTGGCTGTGTCCACTCATCCATGGCAGACGGTCAGGCAGGGCGCAGTGCGGATCTGGCTGTATCCAGTCACCCACGGCAGACGGGCAGGCAGTGCGCAGTGTGGATCTGGTTGTGTCCACTCACCCACGGCAGACGGGCAGGCAGGGCGCAGTGCGGATCTGGCTGTGTCCACTCACCCACGGCAGACGGGCAGGCAGGGCGCAGTGCGGATCTGGCTGTGTCCACTCACTGACGGGAGACGGGCAGGCAAGGCGCAGTGCGGATATGGCTGAGTCCACTCACCCACGGGAGACGGGCTGGCAGGGCGCAGCGCGGATCTAGCTGTGTCCACTCACCCACGGGAGACGGGCAGGCAGGGCGCAGTGCGGATCTGGCTGTGTCCACTCACCCACGGGAGACGGGCAGGCAGGGCGCAGTGCGGATCTGGCTTTGTCCACTCACCCAGGTGAGATGGGCAGGCAAGGCGCAGTGTGGATCTGGCTGTGTCCACTCACCCACGGGAGACGGGCAGAGAGGGTGCTGTGTGGATATGGCGATGTCCACTGACCCACGGCAGACGGGCAGGCAGGGCGCAGTGCGGATCTGGCTGTGTCCACTCACCCACGGCAGACGTTCAGGCAGGGTGCAGTGCGGATCTAGCTGTGTCCACTCACCCACGGGAGACGGGCAGGCAGGGCGCAGTGCGGATCTGGCTGTGTCCACTGACCCATGTGAGACCGGCAGGCAAGGCGCAGTGCGGATCTGGCTGTGTCCACTAACCCACGGCAGACGGTCAGGCAGGGCGCAGTGCGGATCTGGCTGTGTCCACTCACCCACGGCAGACGGGCAGGCAGGGCGCAGTGTGGATCTGGCTGTGTCCACTAACCCACGGCAGACGGTCAGGCAGGGCGCAGTGCGGATCTGGCTGTGTCCACTCACCACGGCAGATGGGCAGGCAGGGCGCAGTGCGGATCTGGCTGTGTCCACTCGCCCACGGGAGACGGGCAGGCAGGGCGCAGTGCGGATCTGGCTGTGTCCACTCACCGACGGGAGACGGGCAGGGAAGGCGCAGTGCGGATCTGGCTGTGTCCACTCACCCACGGGAGACGGGCAGAGAGGGTGCTGTGTGGATATGGCTATGTCCACTGACCCACGACAGACAGGCAGGCAGGGCGCAGTGCGGATCTGGCTGTGTCCACTCACCAACGTGAGACGGGCAGGCAAGGCGCAGTGCGGATCTGGCTGTGTCCACTCACCCACGGGAGACGGGCAGGCAAGGCGCAGTGCAGATTTGGCTGTGTCCACTCACCCACGGCAGACGGTCAGGCAGGGTGCAGTGCGGATCTGGCTGTGTCCACTCACCCACGGGAGACGGGCAGGCAGGGCGCAGTGCAGATCTGGCTGTGTCCACTCACCAACATGAGACGGGCAGGCAAGGCGCAGTGCGGATCTGGCTGTGTCCACTCACCCACGGGAGACGGGCAGGCTGGGCGCAGTGCGGATCCGGCTGTGTCCACTCACCCACGGGAGATGGGCAGAGACGGTGCTGTGTGGATATGGCTATGTCCACTGACCCACGGCAGACGGGCAGGCAGGGCGCAGTGCGGATCTGGCTGTGTCTACTCACCCACGGCAGACGGTCAGACAGGGTGCAGTGCGGATCTGGCTGTGTCCACTCACCCACGGGAGACGGGCAGGCAGGGCGCAGTGCGGATCTGGATGTGTCCACTCACCCACGTGAGACGGGCAGGCAAGGCTCAGTGCGGATCTGGCTGTGTCCACTCACCCACGGGAGACGGGCAGGCAGGGCGCAGTGCGTATCTGGCTGTGTCCACTCACCCACGGGAGACGGGCAGGCAAGGCGCAGTGCGGATCTGGCTGTGTCCACTCGCCCACGGGAGACGGGCAGGCAGGGCGCAGTGCGGATCTGGCTGTGTCAACTCACCCACGGGAGACGGGCAGGCAGGGCGCAGTGCGGATCCGGCTGTGTCCACTCACCCACGGGAGACGGGCAGAGACGGTGCTGTGTGGATCTGGCTATGTCCACTGACCCACGGCAGACGGGCAGGCAGGGCGCAGTACGGATCTGGCTGTGTCCACTCTCCCACGGCAGGCGGTCAGGCAGGGTACAATGCGGATCTGGCTGTGTCCACTCACCCACGGGAGACGGGCAGGCAGGGCGCAGTGCGGATCTGGCTGTTTCCACTCACCCACGGGAGACGGGCAGGCAGGGCGCAGTGCGGATCTGGCTGTGTCCACTCACCCACGGGAGACGGGCAGGCTGGGCGCAGTGCGGATCAGGCTGTGTCCACTCACCCACGGGAGACGGGAAGGCAGGGCGCAGTGCGGATCTGGCTGTGTCCACTCACCCACGGGAGACGGGCAGGCAGGGCGCAGTGCGGATCTCGCTGTGTCCACTCACCCACGGCAGACGGTCAGGCAGGGCGCAGTGCGGATCTGGCTGTGTCTACTCACCCACGGCAGACGGGCAGGCAGGGCGCAGTGCGGATCTGGCTGTGTCCACTCGCCCACGGAAGACGGGCAGGCAGGGCGCAGTGCGGATCTGGACTTGTCCACTCACCCACGGCAGGCGGTCAGGCAGGGCGCAGTGCGGATCTGGCTGTGTCCACTCACCCACGGCAGACGGTCAGGCAGTGCGCAGTGCAGATATGGCTGTGTCCACTCACCCACGTCAGGCGGTCAGGCAGGGTGCAGTGCGGATCTGGCTGTGTCCACGCACCCACAGCATGCGGTCAGCCAGGGCGCAGTGCGGATCTGGCTGTGTCCACTCACCCACGGAAGGCGCTCAGGCAGAGCGCAGTGCGGATCTGGCTGTGTCCACTCACCCAGGGGAGACGGGCACGCAAGGCGCAGTGTGGACCTGGCTGTGTCCACTCACCCACGGGAGACGGGCAGAGAGTGTGCTGTGTGGATATGGCTATGTCCACTGACCCACGGCAGACGGGCAGGCAGGGCGCAGTGCAGATCTGGCTGTGTCCACTCACCCACGGCAGACGGTCAGGCAGGGTGCAGTGCGGATCTGGCTGTGTCCACTCACCCACGGGAGACGGGCAGGCAGGGCGCAGTGCGGATCTGGCCGTGTCCACTCACCAACGTGAGTCGGGCAGGCAAGGCACAGTGCGGATCTGGCTGTGTCCACTCACCCACGGGAGACGGGCAGGCAGGGCGCAGTGCGGATCCGGCTGTGTCCACTCACCCACGGGAGATGGGCAGAGACGGTGCTGTGTGGATCTGGCTATGTCCACTAACCCACGGCAGACGGGCAGGCAGGGTACAGTACGGATCTGGCTGTGTCCACTCACCCACGGCAGGCGGTCAGGCAGGGCGCAGTGCGGATCCGGCTGTGTCCACTCACCCACGGGAGACGGGCAGGCAGGGCGCAGTGCTGATCTGGCTGTTTCCACTCGCCAACGGCAGACGGGCAGGCAGGGCGCAGTGCGGATCTGGCTGTGTCCACTCACCCACGTCAGACGGTCAGACAGGGTGCAGTGCGGGTCTGGCTGTGTCCACTCACCACGGGAGATGGGCAGGCAGGGCGCAGTGCGGATCTGGCTGTGTCCACTCACCCACGTGAGATGGGCAGGCAAGGCTCAGTGCGGATATGGCTGTGTCCACTCACCCACGGGAGACGGGCAGGCAGGGCGCAGTGCGGATCTGGCTGTGTCCACTCACCCACGGGAGACGGGCAGGCAGGGCGCAGTGCGGATCTGGCTGTGTCCACTCACCCACGGGAGACGGGCAGGCAAGGCTCAGTGCAGATCTGGCTATGTCCACTCACCCACGGGAGACGGGCAGGCAGGGCGCAGTGCGGATCTCGCTGTGTCCACTCACCCACGGCAGACGGTCAGGCAGGGCGCAGTGCGGATCTGGCTGTGTCCACTCACCCACGGCAGACGGGCAGGCAGGGCGCAGTGCGGATCTGGCTGTGTCCACTCGCCCACGGGAGACGGGCAGGCAGGGCGCAGTGCGGATCTGGCTGTGTCCACTCACCCACGGCAGGCGGTCAGGCAGGGCGCAGTGCGGATCTGGCTGTGTCCACTCACCCACGGCAGGCGGTCAGGCAGGGCGCAGTGCGGATCTGGCTGTGTCCACGCACCCATAGCATGCGGTCAGCCAGGGCGCAGTGCGGATCTGGCTGTGTCCACTCACCCACGGGAGACGGGCAGGGCGCAGTGCGGATCTGGCTGTGTCCACTCACCAACGTGAGACGGGCAGGCAAGGCGCAGTGCGGATCCAGCTGTGTCCACTCACCCACGGGAGACGGGCATGCAGGGCGCAGTGCGGATCCGGCTGTGTCCACTCACCCACGGGAGACGGGCAGAGACGGTGCTGTGTGGATCTGGCTATGTCCACTGACCCACGGCAGACGGGCAGGCAGGGCGCAGTACGGATCTGGCTGTGTCCACTCTCCCACGGCAGGCGGTCAGGCAGGGTACAATGCGGATCTGGCTGTGTCCACTCACCCACGGGAGACGGGCAGGCAGGGCGCAGTGCGGATCTGGCTGTGTCCACTCACCCACGGCAGACGGGCAGGCAGGGCGCAGTGCGGATCTGGCTGTGTCCACTCGCCCACGGAAGACGGGCAGGCAGGGCGCAGTGCGGATCTGGCTGTGTCCACTCACCCACGGGAGACGGGCAGGCAGGGCGTAGTGTGGATCTGGCTGTGTTCACTCACCCAGGGGAGATGGGCAGGGACGGCGCAGTGCGGATCCGGCTGTGTCCACTCACACACGGGAGACGGGCAGAGAGGGTGCTGTGTGGATATGGCTATGTCCACTGACCCACGGCAGACGGGCAGGCAGGGCGCAGTGCGGATCTGGCTGTGTCCACTCACCGACGGCAGACGGGCAGGCAAGGCGCAGTGCGGATCTGGCTGTGTCCACTCACCCACGGGAGATGGGCAGGCAGGGCGCAGTGCGGATCTGGCTGTGTCCACTCACCCACGGCAGACGGGCAGGCAGAGCGCAGTGCGGATCTGGCTGTGTCCACTCGCCCACGGGAGACGGGCAGGCAGGGCGCAGTGCGGATCTGGCTGTGTCCACTCACCCAGGGGAGACGGGCAGGCAAGGCGCAGTGTGGATCTAGCTGTGGCCACTCACCCATGGGAGACGGGCAGAGAGGGTGCTGTGTGGATATGGCTATGTCCACTGACCCACGGCAGACGGGCAGGCAGGGCGCAGTGCGGATCTGGCTGTGTCCACTCACCCATGGCAGACGGTCAGGCAGGGCGCAGTGCGGATCTGGCTGTGTCCAGTCACCCACGGCAGACGGGCAGGCAGTGCGCAGTGTGGATCTGGTTGTGTCCACTCACCCACGGCAGACGGGCAGGCAGGGCGCAGTGCGGATCTGGCTGTGTCCACTCACCCACGGCAGACGGGCAGGCAGGGCGCAGTGCGGATCTGGCTGTGTCCACTCACTGACGGGAGACGGGCAGGCAAGGCGCAGTGCGGATATGGCTGTGTCCACTCACCCACGGGAGACGGGCTGGCAGGGCGCAGCGCGGATCTAGCTGTGTCCACTCACCCACGGGAGACGGGCAGGCAGGGCGCAGTGCGGATCTGGCTGTGTCCACTCACCCACGGGAGACGGGCAGGCAGGGCGCAGTGCGGATCTGGCTTTGTCCACTCACCCAGGTGAGATGGGCAGGCAAGGCGCAGTGTGGATCTGGCTGTGTCCACTCACCCACGGGAGACGGGCAGAGAGGGTGCTGTGTGGATATGGCGATGTCCACTGACCCACGGCAGATGGGCAGGCAGGGCGCAGTGCGGATCTGGCTGTGTCCACTCACCCACGGCAGACGTTCAGGCAGGGTGCAGTGCGGATCTAGCTGTGTCCACTCACCCACGGGAGACGGGCAGGCAGGGCGCAGTGCGGATCTGGCTGTGTCCACTGACCCACGGCAGACGGGCAGGCAGGGCGCAGTGCGGATCTGGCTGTGTCCACTCGCCCACGGGAGACGGGCAGGCAGGGCGCAGTGCGGATCTGGCTGTGTCCACTCACCCACGGCAGGCGGTCAGGCAGGGCGCAGTGCGGATCTGGCTGTGTCCACTCACCCACGGCAGGCGGTCAGGCAGGGCGCAGTGCGGATCTGGCTGTGTCCACGCACCCATAGCATGCGGTCAGCCAGGGCGCAGTGCGGATCTGGCTGTGTCCACTCACCCACGGGAGACGGGCAGGGCGCAGTGCGGATCTGGCTGTGTCCACTCACCAACGTGAGACGGGCAGGCAAGGCGCAGTGCGGATCCAGCTGTGTCCACTCACCCACGGGAGACGGGCATGCAGGGCGCAGTGCGGATCCGGCTGTGTCCACTCACCCACGGGAGATGGGCAGAGACTGTGCTGTGTGGATCTGGCTATGTCCACTGACCCACGTCAGACGGGCAGGCAGGGCGCAGTGCGGATCTGGCTGTGTCTACTCACCCACGGCAGACGGTCAGACAGGGTGCAGTGCAGATCTGGCTGTGTCCACTCACCCACGGGAGACGGGCAGGCAGGGCGCAGTGCGGATCTGGATGTGTCCACTCACCCACAGCAGACGGGCAGGCAGGGCGCAGTACGGATCTGGCTGTGTCCACTCACCCACGGGAGACGGGCAGGCAGGGCGCAGTGCGTATCTGGCTGTGTCCACTCACCCACGTGAGACGGGCAGGCAAGGCGCAGTGCGGATCTGGCTGTGTCCACTCGCCCACGGGAGACGGGCAGGCAGGGCGCAGTGCCGATCTGGCTGTGTCAACTCACCCACGGGAGACGGGCAGGCAGGGCGCAGTGCGGATCCTGCTGTGTCCACTCACCCACGGGAGACGGGCAGAGACGGAGCTGTGTGGATCTGGCTATGTCCACTGACCCACGGCAGACGGGCAGGCAGGGCGCAGTACGGATCTGGCTGTGTCCACTCTCCCACGGCAGGCGGTCAGGCAGGGTACAATGCGGATCTGGCTGTGTCCACTCACCCACGGGAGACGGGCAGGCAGGGCGCAGTGCGGATCTGGCTGTTTCCACTCACCCACGGGAGACGGGCAGGCAGGGCGCAGTGCGGATCTGGCTGTGTCCACTCACCCACGGGAGACGGGCAGGCTGGGCGCAGTGCGGATCAGGCTGTGTCCACTCACCCACGGGAGACGGGAAGGCAGGGCGCAGTGCGGATCTGGCTGTGTCCACTCACCCACGGGAGACGGGCAGGCAGGGCGCAGTGCGGATCTCGCTGTGTCCACTCACCCACGGCAGACGGTCAGGCAGGGCGCAGTGCGGATCTGGCTGTGTCTACTCACCCACGGCAGACGGGCAGGCAGGGCGCAGTGCGGATCTGGCTGTGTCCACTCGCCCACGGAAGACGGGCAGGCAGGGCGCAGTGCGGATCTGGACTTGTCCACTCACCCACGGCAGGCGGTCAGGCAGGGCGCAGTGCGGATCTGCCTGTGTCCACTCACCCACGGCAGACGGTCAGGCAGTGCGCAGTGCAGATATGGCTGTGTCCACTCACCCACGTCAGGCGGTCAGGCAGGGTGCAGTGCGGATCTGGCTGTGTCCACGCACCCACAGCATGCGGTCAGCCAGGGCGCAGTGCGGATCTGGCTGTGTCCACTCACCCATGGAAGGCGCTCAGGCAGAGCGCAGTGCGGATCTGGCTGTGTCCACTCACCCAGGGGAGACGGGCACGCAAGGCGCAGTGTGGACCTGGCTGTGTCCACTCACCCACGGGAGACGGGCAGAGAGTGTGCTGTGTGGATATGGCTATGTCCACTGACCCACGGCAGACGGGCAGGCAGGGCGCAGTGCAGATCTGGATGTGTCCACTCACCCACGGCAGACGGTCAGGCAGGGTGCAGTGCGGATCTGGCTGTGTCCACTCACCCACGGGAGACGGGCAGGCAGGGCGCAGTGCGGATCTGGCCGTGTCCACTCACCAACGTGAGTCGGGCAGGCAAGGCACAGTGCGGATCTGGCTGTGTCCACTCACCCACGGGAGACGGGCAGGCAGGGCGCAGTGCGGATCCGGCTGTGTCCACTCACCCACGGGAGATGGGCAGAGACGGTGCTGTGTGGATCTGGCTATGTCCACTGACCCACGGCAGACGGGCAGGCAGGGTACAGTACGGATCTGGCTGTGTCCACTCACCCACGGCAGGCGGTCAGGCAGGGCGCAGTGCGGATCCGGCTGTGTCCACTCACCCACGGGAGACGGGCAGGCAGGGCGCAGTGCTGATCTGGCTGTTTCCACTCGCCAACGGCAGACGGGCAGGCAGGGCGCAGTGCGGATCTGGCTGTGTCCACTCACCCACGTCAGACGGTCAGACAGGGTGCAGTGCGGATCTGGCTGTGTCCACTCACCACGGGAGATGGGCAGGCAGGGCGCAGTGCGGATCTGGCTGTGTCCACTCACCCACGTGAGATGGGCAGGCAAGGCTCAGTGCGGATATGGCTGTGTCCACTCACCCACGGGAGACGGGCAGGCAGGGCGCAGTGCGGATCTGGCTGTGTCCACTCACCCACGGGAGACGGGCAGGCAGGGCGCAGTGCGGATCTGGCTGTGTCCACTCACCCACGGGAGACGGGCAGGCAAGGCTCAGTGCAGATCTGGCTATGTCCACTCACCCACGGGAGACGGGCAGGCAGGGCGCAGTGCGGATCTCGCTGTGTCCACTCACCCACGGCAGACGGTCAGGCAGGGCGCAGTGCGGATCTGGCTGTGTCCACTCACCCACGGCAGACGGGCAGGCAGGGCGCAGTGCGGATCTGGCTGTGTCCACTCGCCCACGGGAGACGGGCAGGCAGGGCGCAGTGCGGATCTGGCTGTGTCCACTCACCCACGGCAGGCGGTCAGGCAGGGCGCAGTGCGGATCTGGCTGTGTCCACTCACCCACGGCAGGCGGTCAGGCAGGGCGCAGTGCGGATCTGGCTGTGTCCACGCACCCATAGCATGCGGTCAGCCAGGGCGCAGTGCGGATCTGGCTGTGTCCACTCACCCACGGGAGACTAGCAGGGCGCAGTGCGGATCTGGCTGTGTCCACTCACCAACGTGAGACGGGCAGGCAAGGCGCAGTGCGGATCCAGCTGTGTCCACTCACCCACGGGAGACGGGCATGCAGGGCGCAGTGCGGATCCGGCTGTGTCCACTCACCCACGGGAGACGGGCAGAGACGGTGCTGTGTGGATCTGGCTATGTCCACTGACCCACGGCAGACGGGCAGGCAGGGCGCAGTACGGATCTGGCTGTGTCCACTCTCCCACGGCAGGCGGTCAGGCAGGGTACAATGCGGATCTGGCTGTGTCCACTCACCCACGGGAGACGGGCAGGCAGGGCGCAGTGCGGATCTGGCTGTGTCCACTCACCCACGGCAGACGGGCAGGCAGGGCGCAGTGCGGATCTGGCTGTGTCCACTCGCCCACGGAAGACGGGCAGGCAGGGCGCAGTGCGGATCTGGCTGTGTCCACTCACCCACGGGAGACGGGCAGGCAGGGCGTAGTGTGGATCTGGCTGTGTTCACTCACCCAGGGGAGATGGGCAGGGACGGCGCAGTGCGGATCCGGCTGTGTCCACTCACACACGGGAGACGGGCAGAGAGGGTGCTGTGTGGATATGGCTATGTCCACTGACCCACGGCAGACGGGCAGGCAGGGCGCAGTGCGGATCTGGCTGTGTCCACTCACCGACGGCAGACGGGCAGGCAAGGCGCAGTGCGGATCTGGCTGTGTCCACTCACCCACGGGAGATGGGCAGGCAGGGCGCAGTGCGGATCTGGCTGTGTCCACTCACCCACGGCAGACGGGCAGGCAGAGCGCAGTGCGGATCTGGCTGTGTCCACTCGCCCACGGGAGACGGGCAGGCAGGGCGCAGTGCGGATCTGGCTGTGTCCACTCACCCAGGGGAGACGGGCAGGCAAGGCGCAGTGTGGATCTAGCTGTGGCCACTCACCCATGGGAGACGGGCAGAGAGGGTGCTGTGTGGATATGGCTATGTCCACTGACCCACGGCAGACGGGCAGGCAGGGCGCAGTGCGGATCTGGCTGTGTCCACTCACCCATGGCAGACGGTCAGGCAGGGCGCAGTGCGGATCTGGCTGTGTCCAGTCACCCACGGCAGACGGGCAGGCAGTGCGCAGTGTGGATCTGGTTGTGTCCACTCACCCACGGCAGACGGGCAGGCAGGGCGCAGTGCGGATCTGGCTGTGTCCACTCACCCACGGCAGACGGGCAGGCAGGGCGCAGTGCGGATCTGGCTGTGTCCACTCACTGACGGGAGACGGGCAGGCAAGGCGCAGTGCGGATATGGCTGTGTCCACTCACCCACGGGAGACGGGCTGGCAGGGCGCAGCGCGGATCTAGCTGTGTCCACTCACCCACGGGAGACGGGCAGGCAGGGCGCAGTGCGGATCTGGCTGTGTCCACTCACCCACGGGAGACGGGCAGGCAGGGCGCAGTGCGGATCTGGCTTTGTCCACTCACCCAGGTGAGATGGGCAGGCAAGGCGCAGTGTGGATCTGGCTGTGTCCACTCACCCACGGGAGACGGGCAGAGAGGGTGCTGTGTGGATATGGCGATGTCCACTGACCCACGGCAGATGGGCAGGCAGGGCGCAGTGCGGATCTGGCTGTGTCCACTCACCCACGGCAGACGTTCAGGCAGGGTGCAGTGCGGATCTAGCTGTGTCCACTCACCCACGGGAGACGGGCAGGCAGGGCGCAGTGCGGATCTGGCTGTGTCCACTGACCCATGTGAGACCGGCAGGCAAGGCGCAGTGCGGATCTGGCTGTGTCCACTAACCCACGGCAGACGGTCAGGCAGGGCGCAGTGCGGATCTGGCTGTGTCCACTCACCCACGGCAGACGGGCAGGCAGGGCGCAGTGTGGATCTGGCTGTGTCCACTAACCCACGGCAGACGGTCAGGCAGGGCGCAGTGCGGATCTGGCTGTGTCCACTCACCACGGCAGATGGGCAGGCAGGGCGCAGTGCGGATCTGGCTGTGTCCACTCGCCCACGGGAGACGGGCAGGCAGGGCGCAGTGCGGATCTGGCTGTGTCCACTCACCGACGGGAGACGGGCAGGGAAGGCGCAGTGCGGATCTGGCTGTGTCCACTCACCAACGGGAGACGGGCAGAGAGGGTGCTGTGTGGATATGGCTATGTCCACTGACCCACGACAGACAGGCAGGCAGGGCGCAGTGCGGATCTGGCTGTGTCCACTCACCAACGTGAGACGGGCAGGCAAGGCGCAGTGCGGATCTGGCTGTGTCCACTCACCCTCGGGAGACGGGCAGGCAAGGCTCAGTGCAGATCTGGCTATGTCCACTCACCCACGGGAGACGGGCAGGCAGGGCGCAGTGTGGATCTGGCTGTGTCCACTCACCAACGTGAGTCGGGCAGGCAAGGCGCAGTGCGGATCTGGCTGTGTCCACTCACCCACGGGAGACGGGCAGGCAGGGCGCAGTGCGGATCCGGCTGTGTCCACTCACCCACGGGAGATGGGCAGAGACGGTGCTGTGTGGATCTGGCTATGTCCACTAACCCACGGCAGACGGGCAGGCAGGGTACAGTACGGATCTGGCTGTGTCCACTCACCCACGGCAGGCGGTCAGGCAGGGCGCAGTGCGGATCCGGCAGTGTCCACTCACCCACGGGAGACGGGCAGGCAGGGCACAGTGCGGATCTGGCTGTTTCCACTCGCCAACGGCAGACGGGCAGGCAGGGTGCAGTGCGGATCTGGCTGTGTCCACTCACCCACCTCAGACGGTGAGACAGGGTGCAGTGCGGATCTGGCTGTGTCCACTCACCCACGGGAGACGGGCAGGCAGGGCGCAGTGTGGATCTGGCTGTGTCCACTCACCCACGGCAGACGGTCAGGCAGGGCGCAGTGCGGATCTGGCTGTGTCCACTCACCCTCGACAGGCGGTCAGGCAGGGCGCAGTGCGGATCTGGCTGTGTCCACTCAACCACGGCAGCCGGGCAGGCAGGGCGCAGTACGGATCTGGCTGTGTCCACTCACCCACGGCAGGCGGTCAGGCAGGGTGCAGTGCGGATCTGGCTGTGTCCACTCACCCACGGGAGACGGGCAGGCAGGGCGCAGTGCGGATCTGGCGGTGTCCACTCACCCACGGGAGACGGGCAGGCAGGGCGCAGTGCGGATCTGGCTGTGTCCACTCACCCACGGGAGACGGGCACGCAGGGCGCAGTGCGGATCTGGCTGTGTCCACTCACCCACGGGAGACGGGCAGGCAGGGCGCAGTGTGGATCCGGCTGTGTCCACTCACAGACGGGAGATGGGCAGAGACGGTGCTGTGTGGATCTGGCTCTGTCCACTGACCCACGGCAGACGGGCAGGCAGGGCGCAGTACGGATCTGGCTGTGTCCACTCACCCACGGCAGCCGGGCAGGCAGGGCGCAGTACGGATCTGGCTGTGTCCACTCACCCACGGCAGGCGGTCAGGCAGGACAAAGTGCGGATTTGGCTGTGTCCACTCACCCACGGCTGGCGGTCAGGCAGGGCGCAGTGCGGATCTGGCTGTGTCCACTCACGCACGGCAGACGGTCAGGCAGGGCGGAGTGCGGATCTGGCTGTGTCCACTCACCCGCGGGAGACGGGCAGGCAGGGCGCAGTGCGGATCTGGCTGTGTCCACTCACCCACGGGAGAGGGGCAGGCAGGGCGCAGTGCGGATCTGGCTGTGTCCACTCACCCACGGGAGACGGGCAGGCAGGGCGCAGTGCGGATCTGGCTGTGTCCACTCGCCCACGGGAGACGGGCAGGAAGGGCGCAGTGCGGATCTGGCTGTGTCCACTCGCCCACGGGAGACGGGCAGGCAGGGCGCAGTGCGGATCTGGCTGTGTCCACTTACCCACGGGAGACGGGCAGGCAGGGCGCAGTCGGATCTGGCTGTGTCCACTCACTGACGGAAGACGGGCAGGCAAGACGCAGTGCGGATCTGGCTGTGTCCACTCACCAACGGGAGACGGGTAGGCAGGGCGCAGTGCGGATCTGGCTGTGTCCACTCACCCACGGGAGACGGGCAGGCTGGGCGCAGTGCGGATCTGGCTGTGTCCACTCACCCACGGGAGACGGGAAGGCAGGGCGCAGTACGGATCTGGCTGTGTCCACTCACCCACGGCAGGCGGTCAGGCAGGGCGCAGTGCGGATCTGGCTGTGTCCACTCACCCACGGCAGGAGGTCAGGCAGGGCGCAGTGCGGATCTGGCTGTGTCCACTCACGCACGGCAGACGGTCAGGCAGGGCGCAGTGCGGATCTGGCTGTGTCCACTCTCCCACGGGAGACGGGCAGGCAGGGCGCAGTGCGGATCTCGCTGTGTCCACTCACCCACGGGAGATGGGCCGGCAAGGCGCAGTGCGGATCTGGCTGTGTCCACTCACCCACGGGAGACGGGCAGGGCGCAGTGTGGATCTGGCTGTGTCCACTCACCAACGTGAGACGGGCAGGCAAGGCGCACTGCGGATACAGCTGTGTCCACTCACCCACGGGAGACGGGCATGCAGGGCGCAGTGCGTATCCGCCTGTGTCCACTGACCCACGGGAGATGGGCAGAGACTGCGCTGTGTGGATCTGGCTATGTCCACTGACCCACGTCAGACGGGCAGGCAGGGCGCAGTGCGGATCTGGCTGTGTCTACTCACCCACGGCAGACGGTCAGACAGGGTGCAGTGCGGAGCTGGCTGTGTCCACTCACCCACGGGAGACGGGCAGGCAGGGCGCAGTGAGGATCTGGATGTGTCCACTCACCCACGTGAGACGGGCAGGCAAGGCTCAGTGCGTATCTGGCTGTGTCCACTCACCCACGGCAGACGGGCAGGCAGGGCGCAGTGCGCATCTGGCTGTGTCCACTCGCCCACGGGAGACGGGCAGGCAGGGCGCAGTGCGGATCTGGCTGTGTCCACTCACCCACGGCAGGCGGTCAGGCAGGGCGCAGTGCGGATCTGGCTGTGTCCACTCACCCACGGCAGGCGGTCAGGCAGGGCGCAGTGCGGATCTGGCTGTGTCCACTCACCCACGGCAGACGGTCAGGCAGGGCGCAGTGCGGATCTGGCTGTGTCCACTCACCCACGGCAGACGGGCAGGCAGCACGCAGTGCGGATCCGGCTGTGTCCACTCACCCACGGGAGACGGGCAGGCAGGGCGCAGTGCGGATCTGGCTGTTTCCACTCGCCAGCGGCAGACGGGCAGGCAGGGCGCAGTGCGGATCTGGCTGTGTCCACTCACCCACGTCAGATGGTCAGACAGGGTGCAGTGCGGATCTGGCTGTGTCCACTCACCACGGGAGACGGGCAGGCAGGGCGCAGTGCGGATCTGGCTGTGTCCACTCACCCACGTGAGACGGGCAGGCAAGGCTCAGTGCGGATATGGCTGTGTCCACTCACCCACGGGAGACGGGCAGGCAGGGCGCAGTTCAGATCTGGCTGTGTCCACTCACCCACGGGAGACGGGCAGGCAGGGCGCAGGGCGGATCTGGCTGTGTCCACTCACCCACGGGAGACGGGCAGGCAAGGCTCAGTGCAGATCTGGCTATGTCCACTCACCCACGGGAGACGGGCAGGCAGGGCGCAGTGCGGATCTGGCTGTGTCCACTCACCCACGGCAGGCGCTCAGGCAGAGCGCAGTGCGGATCTGGCTGTGTCCACTCACCCACGGCAGACTGTCAGGCAGGGCGCAGTGCGGATCTGGCTATGTCCACTCGCCCACGGAAGACGGGCAGGCAGGGCGCAGTGCGGATCTGGCTGTGTCCACTCGCCCACGGGAGACGGGCAGGCAGGGCGCAGTGCGGATCTGGCTGTGTCCACTTACCCACGGGAGACGGGCAGGCAGGGCGCAGTCGGATCTGGCTGTGTCCACTCACTGACGGAAGACGGGCAGGCAAGACGCAGTGCGGATCTGGCTGTGTACACTCACCCACGGGAGACGGGCAGGCAGGGCGCAGTGCGGATCTGGCTGTGTCCACTCACTTACGGGAGACGGGCAGGCTGGGCGCAGTGCGGATCTGGCTGTGTCCACTCACCCACGGGAGACGGGAAGGCAGGGCGCAGTACGGATCTGGCTGTGTCCACTCACCCACGGCAGGCAGTCAGGCAGGGCGCAGTGCGGATCTGGCTGTGTCCACTCACCCACGGCAGGCGGTCAGGCAGGGCGCAGTGCGGATCTGGCTGTGTCCACTCACGCACGGCAGACGGGCAGGCAGGGCACAGTGCGGATCTGGCTGTGGCGACTCGCCAACGGGAGACGGGCAGGCAGGGCGCAGTGCGGATCTGGCTGTGTCCACTCGCCCACGGGAGATGGGCAGGCAACGCGCAGTGCGGATCTGGCTGTGTCCACTCACCCATGGGAGACGGGCAGAGACGGTGCTGTGTGGATCTGGCTATGTCCACTGACCCACGGGAGACGGGCAGGCAGGGCGCAGTGCGGATCTGGCTGTGTCCACTCGCCCACGGGAGACGGGCAGGCAAGGCGCAGTGCTTATCTGGCTGTGTCCATCGCCCAGGGGAGACGGGCAGGCAGGGCGCATTGCGGATCTGGCTGTGTCCTCTCACCCACGGGAGACGGGCAGGCAGGGCGCAGTTCGGATCCGGCTGTGTCCACTCACCCACGGGAGACGGGCAGAGACGGTGCTGTTTGGATCTGGCTATGTCCACTGACCCACGGCAGACGGGCAGGCAGGGCGCAGTACGGATCTGGCTGTGTCCACTCACCCACGGCAGGCGGTCAGGCAGGGTACAATGCGGATCTGGCTGTGTCCACTCACCCACGGGAGACGGGTAGGCAGGGCGCAGTGCGGATCTGGCTGTGTCCACTCACCCACGGGAGACGGGCAGGCAGGGCGCAGTGCGGATCTGGCTGTGTCCACGGACCCACGGCAGGCGCTCAGGCAGAGCGCAGTGCGGATCTGGCTGTGTCCACTCACCCACGGCAGACTGTCAGGCAGGGCGCCGTGCGGATCTGGCTATGTCCACTCGCCCACGGCAGACGGGCAGGCAGGGCGCAGTGCGGATCTGGCTGTGTCCACTCGCCCACGGGAGATGGGCAGGCAGGGCGCAGTGCGGATCTGGCTGTGTCCACTTACCCACGGGAGACGGGCAGGCAGGGTGCAGTCGGATCTGGCTGTGTCCACTCACTGACGGAAGATGGGCAGGCAAGACGCAGTGCGGATCTGGCTGTGTCCACTCACCCATGGGAGACGGGCAGGCAGGGCGCAGTGCGGATCTGGCTGTGTCCACTCGCCCACGGGAGACGGGCAGGAAGGGCGCAGTGCGGATCTGGCTGTGTCCACTCGCCCACGGGAGACGGGCAGGCAGGGCGCAGTGCGGATCTGGCTGTGTCCACTCGCCCACGGGAGACGGGCAGGCAGGGCGCAGTGCGGATCTGGCTGTGTCCACTTACCCACGGGAGACGGGCAGGCAGGGCGCAGTCGGATCTGGCTGTGTCCACTCACTGACGGAAGACGGGCAGGCAAGACGCAGTGCGGATCTGGCTGTGTCCACTCACCAACGGGAGACGGGTAGGCAGGGCGCAGTGCGGATCTGGCTGTGTCCACTCACCCACGGGAGACGGGCAGGCTGGGCGCAGTGCGGATCTGGCTGTGTCCACTCACCCACGGGAGACGGGAAGGCAGGGCGCAGTACGGATCTGGCTGTGTCCACTCACCCACGGCAGGCGGTCAGGCAGGGCGCAGTGCGGATCTGGCTGTGTCCACTCACCCACGGCAGGAGGTCAGGCAGGGCGCAGTGCGGATCTGGCTGTGTCCACTCACGCACGGCAGACGGTCAGGCAGGGCGCAGTGCGGATCTGGCTGTGTCCACTCTCCCACGGGAGACGGGCAGGCAGGGCGCAGTGCGGATCTCGCTGTGTCCACTCACCCACGGGAGATGGGCCGGCAAGGCGCAGTGCGGATCTGGCTGTGTCCACTCACCCACGGGAGACGGGCAGGGCGCAGTGTGGATCTGGCTGTGTCCACTCACCAACGTGAGACGGGCAGGCAAGGCGCACTGCGGATACAGCTGTGTCCACTCACCCACGGGAGACGGGCATGCAGGGCGCAGTGCGTATCCGCCTGTGTCCACTGACCCACGGGAGATGGGCAGAGACTGCGCTGTGTGGATCTGGCTATGTCCACTGACCCACGTCAGACGGGCAGGCAGGGCGCAGTGCGGATCTGGCTGTGTCTACTCACCCACGGCAGACGGTCAGACAGGGTGCAGTGCGGAGCTGGCTGTGTCCACTCACCCACGGGAGACGGGCAGGCAGGGCGCAGTGAGGATCTGGATGTGTCCACTCACCCACGTGAGACGGGCAGGCAAGGCTCAGTGCGTATCTGGCTGTGTCCACTCACCCACGGCAGACGGGCAGGCAGGGCGCAGTGCGCATCTGGCTGTGTCCACTCGCCCACGGGAGACGGGCAGGCAGGGCGCAGTGCGGATCTGGCTGTGTCCACTCACCCACGGCAGGCGGTCAGGCAGGGCGCAGTGCGGATCTGGCTGTGTCCACTCACCCACGGCAGGCGGTCAGGCAGGGCGCAGTGCGGATCTGGCTGTGTCCACTCACCCACGGCAGACGGTCAGGCAGGGCGCAGTGCGGATCTGGCTGTGTCCACTCACCCACGGCAGACGGGCAGGCAGCACGCAGTGCGGATCCGGCTGTGTCCACTCACCCACGGGAGACGGGCAGGCAGGGCGCAGTGCGGATCTGGCTGTTTCCACTCGCCAGCGGCAGACGGGCAGGCAGGGCGCAGTGCGGATCTGGCTGTGTCCACTCACCCACGTCAGATGGTCAGACAGGGTGCAGTGCGGATCTGGCTGTGTCCACTCACCACGGGAGACGGGCAGGCAGGGCGCAGTGCGGATCTGGCTGTGTCCACTCACCCACGTGAGACGGGCAGGCAAGGCTCAGTGCGGATATGGCTGTGTCCACTCACCCACGGGAGACGGGCAGGCAGGGCGCAGTTCAGATCTGGCTGTGTCCACTCACCCACGGGAGACGGGCAGGCAGGGCGCAGGGCGGATCTGGCTGTGTCCACTCACCCACGGGAGACGGGCAGGCAAGGCTCAGTGCAGATCTGGCTATGTCCACTCACCCACGGGAGACGGGCAGGCAGGGCGCAGTGCGGATCTGGCTGTGTCCACTCACCCACGGCAGGCGCTCAGGCAGAGCGCAGTGCGGATCTGGCTGTGTCCACTCACCCACGGCAGACTGTCAGGCAGGGCGCAGTGCGGATCTGGCTATGTCCACTCGCCCACGGAAGACGGGCAGGCAGGGCGCAGTGCGGATCTGGCTGTGTCCACTCGCCCACGGGAGACGGGCAGGCAGGGCGCAGTGCGGATCTGGCTGTGTCCACTTACCCACGGGAGACGGGCAGGCAGGGCGCAGTCGGATCTGGCTGTGTCCACTCACTGACGGAAGACGGGCAGGCAAGACGCAGTGCGGATCTGGCTGTGTACACTCACCCACGGGAGACGGGCAGGCAGGGCGCAGTGCGGATCTGGCTGTGTCCACTCACTTACGGGAGACGGGCAGGCTGGGCGCAGTGCGGATCTGGCTGTGTCCACTCACCCACGGGAGACGGGAAGGCAGGGCGCAGTACGGATCTGGCTGTGTCCACTCACCCACGGCAGGCAGTCAGGCAGGGCGCAGTGCGGATCTGGCTGTGTCCACTCACCCACGGCAGGCGGTCAGGCAGGGCGCAGTGCGGATCTGGCTGTGTCCACTCACGCACGGCAGACGGGCAGGCAGGGCACAGTGCGGATCTGGCTGTGGCGACTCGCCAACGGGAGACGGGCAGGCAGGGCGCAGTGCGGATCTGGCTGTGTCCACTCGCCCACGGGAGATGGGCAGGCAACGCGCAGTGCGGATCTGGCTGTGTCCACTCACCCATGGGAGACGGGCAGAGACGGTGCTGTGTGGATCTGGCTATGTCCACTGACCCACGGGAGACGGGCAGGCAGGGCGCAGTGCGGATCTGGCTGTGTCCACTCGCCCACGGGAGACGGGCAGGCAAGGCGCAGTGCTTATCTGGCTGTGTCCATCGCCCAGGGGAGACGGGCAGGCAGGGCGCATTGCGGATCTGGCTGTGTCCTCTCACCCACGGGAGACGGGCAGGCAGGGCGCAGTTCGGATCCGGCTGTGTCCACTCACCCACGGGAGACGGGCAGAGACGGTGCTGTTTGGATCTGGCTATGTCCACTGACCCACGGCAGACGGGCAGGCAGGGCGCAGTACGGATCTGGCTGTGTCCACTCACCCACGGCAGGCGGTCAGGCAGGGTACAATGCGGATCTGGCTGTGTCCACTCACCCACGGGAGACGGGTAGGCAGGGCGCAGTGCGGATCTGGCTGTGTCCACTCACCCACGGGAGACGGGCAGGCAGGGCGCAGTGCGGATCTGGCTGTGTCCACGGACCCACGGCAGGCGCTCAGGCAGAGCGCAGTGCGGATCTGGCTGTGTCCACTCACCCACGGCAGACTGTCAGGCAGGGCGCCGTGCGGATCTGGCTATGTCCACTCGCCCACGGCAGACGGGCAGGCAGGGCGCAGTGCGGATCTGGCTGTGTCCACTCGCCCACGGGAGATGGGCAGGCAGGGCGCAGTGCGGATCTGGCTGTGTCCACTTACCCACGGGAGACGGGCAGGCAGGGTGCAGTCGGATCTGGCTGTGTCCACTCACTGACGGAAGATGGGCAGGCAAGACGCAGTGCGGATCTGGCTGTGTCCACTCACCCATGGGAGACGGGCAGGCAGGGCGCAGTGCGGATCTGGCTGTGTCCACTCACCCAAGGGAGACGGGCAGGCTGGGCGCAGTGCGGATCTGGCTGTGTCCACTCACCCACGGCAGGCGCTCAGGCAGAGCGCAGTGCGGATCTGGCTGTGTCCACTCACCCACGGCAGACTGTCAGGCAGGGCGCCGTGCGGATCTGGCTATGTCCACTCGCCCACGGCAGACGGGCAGGCAGGGCGCAGTGCGGATCTGGCTGTGTCCACTCGCCCACGGGAGACGGGCAGGCAGGGCGCAGTGCGGATCTGGCTGTGTCCACTTACCCACGGGAGACGGGCAGGCAGGGCGCAGTCGGATCTGGCTGTGTCCACTCACTGACGGAAGACGGGCAGGCAAGACGCAGTGCGGATCTGGCTGTGTCCACTCACCCACGGGAGACGGGCAGGCAGGGCGCAGTGCGGATCTGGCTGTGTCCACTCACCCACGGGAGACGGGCAGGCTCGGCGCAGTGCGGATCTGGCTGTGTCCACTCACCCACGGGAGACGGGAAGGCAGGGCGCAGTACGGATCTGGCTGTGTCCACTCACCCACGGCAGGCGGTCAGGCAGGGCGCAGTGCGGATCTGGCTGTGTCCACTCACCCACGGCAGGCGGTCAGGCGGGGGCAGTGCGGATCTGGCTGTGTCCACTCACGCACGGCAGACGGTCAGGCAGGGCGCAGTGCGGATCTGGCTGTGTCCACTCTCCCACGGGAGACGGGCAGGCAGGGCGCAGTGCGGATCTGGCTGTGTCCACTCACCCACGGGAGATGGGCAGGCAAGGCGCAGAGCGGATCTGGCTGTGTCCACTCACCCACGGGAGACGGGCAGAGACGGTGCTGTGTGGATCTGGCTATGTCCACTGACCCACGGCCGACGGGCAGGCAGGGCGCAGTGCGGATCTGGCTGTGTCGACTCGCCCACGGGAGACGGGCAGGCAGGGCGCAGTGCGGATCTGGCTGTGTCCACTCGCCCACGGGAGACGGGCAGAGACGGTGCTGTGTGGATCTGGCTATGTCCACTGACCCACGGCAGACGGGCAGGCAGGGCGCAGTGCGAATCTGGCTGTGTCGACGCGCACACGGGAGACGGGCATTCAGGGCGCAGTGCGGATCTGGCTGTGTCCACTCACCCACGGCAGGCGGTCAGGCAGGGCGCAGTGCGGTTCTGGCTGTGTCCACTCACCCACGGCAGACGGTCAGGCAGGGCGCAGTGCGGATCTGGCTGTGTCCACTCACCCACGGCAGGCAGTCAGGCAGGGTGCAGTGCGGATCTGGCTGTGTCCACGCACCCACAGCATGCGGTCAGCCAGGGTGCAGTGCGGATCTGGCTGTGTCCACTCACCCACGGCAGGCGCTCAGGCAGAGCGCAGTGCGGATCTGGCTGTGTCCACTCTCCCAGGGGAGACGGGCAGGCAAGGCGCAGTGTGGACCTGGCTGTGTCCACTCACCCACGGGAGACGGGCAGAGAGTGTGCTGTGTGGATATGGCTATGTCCACTGACCCACGGCAGACGGGCAGGCAGGGCGCAGTGCAGATCTGGCTGTGTCCACTCACCCACGGCAGACGGTCAGGCAGGGTGCAGTGCGGATCTTGCTGTGTCCACTCACCCACAGGAGACGGGCAGGCAGGGCGCAGTGCGGATCTGGCTGTGTCCACTCACCAACGTGATTCGGGCAGGCAAGGTGCAGTGCGGATCTGGCTGTGTCCACTCACCCACGGGAGACGGGAAGGCAGGGCACAGTGCGGATCTGGCTGTGTCCACTCACCCACGGGAGACGGGCAGGCAAGGCTCAGTGCAGATCTGGCTATGTCCACTCACCCACGGGAGACGGGCAGGCAGGGCGCAGTGCGGATCTGGCTGTGTCCACTCACCCACGGGAGACGGGCAGGCAGGGTGCAGTGCGGATCTGGCTGTGTCCACTCACCCACGGGAGACGGGCAGGCAGGGCGCAGTGCGGATCTGGCTGTACCACTCACCCACGGTAGACGAGCAGGCAAGGCGCAGTGCGGATCTGGCTGTGTCCACTCACCCACGGCAGACGGGCAAGCAGGGCGCAGTGTGGATCTGGCTGTGTCCACTGACCCACGGCAGACGGGCAGGCAGGGCGCAGTGCGGATCTGGCTGTGTCCACTCACCCATGGCGGACGGGCAGGCAGGGCGCAGTGCGGATCTGGCTGTGTCCACTCACCCACGGGAGACGGGAAGGCAGGGCGCAGTGCGGATCTGGCTGTGTCCACTCACCCACGGGAGACGGGCAGGCTGGGCGCAGTGCGGATCTGGCTGTGTCCACTCACCCACGGGAGACGGGAAGGCAGGGCGCAGTGCGGATCTGGCTGTGTCCACTCACCCACGGGAGACGGGCAGGCAGGGCGCAGTGCGGATCTCGCTGTGTCCACTCACCCACGGCAGACGGTCAGGCAGGACGCAGTGCGGATCTGGCTGTGTCCACTCACCCACGGCAGACGGGCAGGCAGGGAGCAGTGCGGATCTGGCTATGTCCACTCGGCCACGGGAGATGGGCAGGCAGGGCGCAGTGCGGATCTGGCTGTGTCCACTCACCCACGTCAGACGGTCAGACAGGGTGCAGTGCGGATCTGGCTGTGTCCACTCACCACGGGAGACGGGCCGGCAGGGCGCAGTGCGGATCTGTCTGTGTCCACTCACCCACGTGAGACGGGCAGGCAAGGCTAAGTGCGGATATGGCTGTGTCCACTCACCCACGGGAGACGGGCAGGCAGGGCGCAGTGCGGATCTGGCTGTGTCCACTCACCCACGGGAGACGGGCAGGCAGGGCGCAGTGCGGATCTGGCTGTGTCCACTCACCCACGGGAGACGGGCAGGCAAGGCTCAGTGCAGATCTGGCTATGTCCACTCACCCACGGGAGACGGGCAGGCAGGGCGCAGTGCGGATCTGGCTGTGTCCACTCACCCACGGGAGACGGGCAGGCAGGGCGCAGTGTGGATCTCGCTGTGTCCACTCACCCACGGCAGACGGTCAGGCCGGGCGCAATGCGGATCTGGCTGTGCCAATCACCCACGGCAGACGGGCAGGCAGGGCGCAGTGCGGATCTGGCTGTGTCCACTCACCCACGGCAGACGAGCAGGCAGGGCGCAGTGCGGATCTGGCTGTGTCCACTCACCCACGGGAGACGGGCAGGCAAGGCGCAGTGTGGATCTGGCTGTGTCCACTCACACACGGGAGATGGGCAGAGAGGGTTCTGTGTGGATCTGGCGATGTCCACTGACCCACGGCAGACGGGCAGGCAGGGCGCAGTGCAGATCTCGCTGTGTCGACTCACCCACGGCAAACGGTTAGGCAGGGCGCAGTGCGGATCTGGCTGTGTCCACTCACCCAAGAGAGACGGGTAGGCAAGGCGCAGTGTGGATCTGGCTGTGTCCACTCACCCACGGGAGACGGGCAGGCAGGGCGCAGTGCGGATCCGGCTGTGTCCACTCACCCACGGGAGACGGGCAGAGACGGTGCTGTGTGGATCTGGCTATGTCCACTGACCCACGGCAGACGGGCAGGCAGGGCGCAGTACGGATCTGGCTGTGTCCACTCACCCACGGGAGACGGGCAGGCAGGGCGCAGTGCGTATCTGGCTGTGTCCACTCACCCACGGGAGACGGGCAGGCTGGGCGCAGTGCGGATCTGGCTGTGTCCACTCACCCACGGAAGACGGTCAGGCAGGGCGCAGTGCGGATCTGGCTGTGTCCACTCACCCACGGCAGACGGGCAGGCAGGGCGCAGTGCGGATCTGGCTGTGTCCACTCGCCCACGGGAGACGGGCAGGCAGGGCGCAGTGCGGATCTGGCTGTGTCCACTTACCCACGGCAGGCGGTCAGGAAGGGCGCAGTGCGGATCTGGCTGTGTCCACTCACCCACGGCAGACGGTCAGGCAGGGCGCAGTGCGGATCTGGCTGTGTCCACTCACCCACGGCAGGCGGTCAGGCAGGGCGCAGTGCGGATCTGGCTGTGTCCACGCACCCACAGCATGCGGTCAGCCAGAGCGCAGTGCGGATCTGGCTGTGTCCACTCACCCACGGCAGGCGCTCAGGCAGAGCGCAGTGCGGATCTGGCTGTGTCCACTCACCCACGGCAGACTGTCAGGCAGGGCGCCGTGCGGATCTGGCTGTGTCCACTTACCCACGGGAGACGGGCAGGCAGGGCGCAGTCGGATCTGGCTGTGTCCACCCACTGACGGAAGACGGGCAGGCACGACGCAGTGCGGATCTGGCTGTGTCCACTCACCCACGGGAGACGGGCAGGCAGGGCGCAGTGCGGATCTGGCTGTGTCCACTCACCCACGGGAGACGGGCAGGCTGGGCGCAGTGCGGATCTGGCTGTGTCCACTCACCCACGGGAGACGGGAAGGCAGGGCGCAGTACGGATCTGGCTGTGTCCACTCACCCACGGCAGGCAGTCAGGCAGGGCGCAGTGCGGATCTGGCTGTGTCCACTCACCCACGGCAGGCGGTCAGGCAGGGCGCAGTGCGGATCTGGCTGTGTCCACTCACGCACGGCAGACGGTCAGGCAGGGCGCAGTGCGGATCTGGCTGTGTCCACTCTCCCACGGGAGACGGGCAGGCAGGGCGCAGTGCGGATCTGGCTGTGTCCACTCACCCACGGGAGATGGGCAGGCAAGGCGCAGTGCGGATCTGGCTGTGTCCACTCCCCCATGGGAGACGGGCAGAGACAGTGCTGTGTGGATCTGGCTATGTCCACTGACCCACGGCAGACGGGCAGGCAGGGCGCAGTGCGGATCTGGCTGTGTCGACTCGCCCACGGGAGACGGGCAGGCAGGGCGAAGTGCGGATCTGGCGGTGTCCACTCGCCCACGGGAGACGGGCCGGCAAGGCGCAGTGCGGATCTGGCTGTGTCCACTCGCCCACGGGAGACGGGCAGGCAGGGCGCATTGCGGATCTGGCTGTGTCCACTCACCCACGGGAGACGGGCAGGCTGGGCGCAGTGCGGGTCCGGCTGTGTCCACTCACCCACGGGAGACGGGCAGAGACGGTGCTGTGTGGATCTGGCTAAGTCCACTGACCCACGGCAGACGGGCAGGCAGGGCGCAGTACGGATCTGGCTGTGTCCACTCACCCACGGCAGACGGGCAGGCAGGGCGCAGTGCGGATATGGCTGTGTCCACTCACCCACGGGAGACGGGCAGGCTGGGCGCAGTGCGGATCTGGCTGTGTCCACTCACCCACGGGAGACGGGAAGGCAGGGCGAAGTGCGGATCTGGCTGTGTCCACTCACCAACGGGAGACGGGCAGGCAGGGCGCAGTGCGGATCTCGCTGTGTCCACTCACCCACGGCAGACGGTCAGGCAGGGCGCAGTGCGGATCTGGCTGTGTCCACTCACCCACGGCAGACGGGCAGGCAGGGCGCAGTGCTGATCTGGCTGTGTCCACTCGCCCACGGGAGACGGGCAGGCAGGGCGCAGTGCGGATCTGGCTGTGTCCACTTACCCACGGCAGGCGGTCAGGAAGGGCGCAGTGCGGATCTGGCTGTGTCCACTCACCCACGGCAGACGGTCAGGCAGGGCGCAGTGCGGATCTGGCTGTGTCCACTCACCCACGGCAGGCGGTCAGGCAGGGCGCAGTGCGGATCCGGCTGTGTCCACTCACCCACGGGAGACGGGCAGGCAGGGCGCAGTGCTGATCTGGCTGTTTCCACTCGCCAACGGCAGACGGGCAGGCAGGGCGCAGTGCGGATCTGGCTGTGTCCACTCACCCACGTCAGACGGTCAGACAGGGTGCAGTGCGGATCTGGCTGTGTCCACTCACCACGGGAGATGGGCAGGCAGGGCGCAGTGCGGATCTGGCTGTGTCCACTCACCCACGTGAGATGGGCAGGCAAGGCTCAGTGCGGATATGGCTGTGTCCACTCACCCACGGGAGACGGGCAGGCAGGGCGCAGTGCGGATCTGGCTGTGTCCACTCACCCACGGGAGACGGGCAGGCAGGGCGCAGTGCGGATCTGGCTGTGTCCACTCACCCACGGGAGACGGGCAGGCAAGGCTCAGTGCAGATCTGGCTATGTCCACTCACCCACGGGAGACGGGCAGGCAGGGCGCAGTGCGGATCTCGCTGTGTCCACTCACCCACGGCAGACGGTCAGGCAGGGCGCAGTGCGGATCTGGCTGTGTCCACTCACCCACGGCAGACGGGCAGGCAGGGCGCAGTGCGGATCTGGCTGTGTCCACTCGCCCACGGGAGACGGGCAGGCAGGGCGCAGTGCGGATCTGGCTGTGTCCACTCACCCACGGCAGGCGGTCAGGCAGGGCGCAGTGCGGATCTGGCTGTGTCCACTCACCCACGGCAGGCGGTCAGGCAGGGCGCAGTGCGGATCTGGCTGTGTCCACGCACCCATAGCATGCGGTCAGCCAGGGCGCAGTGCGGATCTGGCTGTGTCCACTCACCCACGGGAGACTAGCAGGGCGCAGTGCGGATCTGGCTGTGTCCACTCACCAACGTGAGACGGGCAGGCAAGGCGCAGTGCGGATCCAGCTGTGTCCACTCACCCACGGGAGACGGGCATGCAGGGCGCAGTGCGGATCCGGCTGTGTCCACTCACCCACGGGAGACGGGCAGAGACGGTGCTGTGTGGATCTGGCTATGTCCACTGACCCACGGCAGACGGGCAGGCAGGGCGCAGTACGGATCTGGCTGTGTCCACTCTCCCACGGCAGGCGGTCAGGTAGGGTACAATGCGGATCTGGCTGTGTCCACTCACCCACGGGAGACGGGCAGGCAGGGCGCAGTGCGGATCTGGCTGTGTCCACTCACCCACGGCAGACGGGCAGGCAGGGCGCAGTGCGGATCTGGCTGTGTCCACTCGCCCACGGAAGACGGGCAGGCAGGGCGCAGTGCGGATCTGGCTGTGTCCACTCACCCACGGGAGACGGGCAGGCAGGGCGTAGTGTGGATCTGGCTGTGTTCACTCACCCAGGGGAGATGGGCAGGGACGGCGCAGTGCGGATCCGGCTGTGTCCACTCACACACGGGAGACGGGCAGAGAGGGTGCTGTGTGGATATGGCTATGTCCACTGACCCACGGCAGACGGGCAGGCAGGGCGCAGTGCGGATCTGGCTGTGTCCACTCACCGACGGCAGACGGGCAGGCAAGGCGCAGTGCGGATCTGGCTGTGTCCACTCACCCACGGGAGATGGGCAGGCAGGGCGCAGTGCGGATCTGGCTGTGTCCACTCACCCACGGCAGACGGGCAGGCAGAGCGCAGTGCGGATCTGGCTGTGTCCACTCGCCCACGGGAGACGGGCAGGCAGGGCGCAGTGCGGATCTGGCTGTGTCCACTCACCCAGGGGAGACGGGCAGGCAAGGCGCAGTGTGGATCTAGCTGTGGCCACTCACCCATGGGAGACGGGCAGAGAGGGTGCTGTGTGGATATGGCTATGTCCACTGACCCACGGCAGACGGGCAGGCAGGGCGCAGTGCGGATCTGGCTGTGTCCACTCACCCATGGCAGACGGTCAGGCAGGGCGCAGTGCGGATCTGGCTGTGTCCAGTCACCCACGGCAGACGGGCAGGCAGTGCGCAGTGTGGATCTGGTTGTGTCCACTCACCCACGGCAGACGGGCAGGCAGGGCGCAGTGCGGATCTGGCTGTGTCCACTCACCCACGGCAGACGGGCAGGCAGGGCGCAGTGCGGATCTGGCTGTGTCCACTCACTGACGGGAGACGGGCAGGCAAGGCGCAGTGCGGATATGGCTGTGTCCACTCACCCACGGGAGACGGGCTGGCAGGGCGCAGCGCGGATCTAGCTGTGTCCACTCACCCACGGGAGACGGGCAGGCAGGGCGCAGTGCGGATCTGGCTGTGTCCACTCACCCACGGGAGACGGGCAGGCAGGGCGCAGTGCGGATCTGGCTTTGTCCACTCACCCAGGTGAGATGGGCAGGCAAGGCGCAGTGTGGATCTGGCTGTGTCCACTCACCCACGGGAGACGGGCAGAGAGGGTGCTGTGTGGATATGGCGATGTCCACTGACCCACGGCAGATGGGCAGGCAGGGCGCAGTGCGGATCTGGCTGTGTCCACTCACCCACGGCAGACGTTCAGGCAGGGTGCAGTGCGGATCTAGCTGTGTCCACTCACCCACGGGAGACGGGCAGGCAGGGCGCAGTGCGGATCTGGCTGTGTCCACTGACCCATGTGAGACCGGCAGGCAAGGCGCAGTGCGGATCTGGCTGTGTCCACTAACCCACGGCAGACGGTCAGGCAGGGCGCAGTGCGGATCTGGCTGTGTCCACTCACCCACGGCAGACGGGCAGGCAGGGCGCAGTGTGGATCTGGCTGTGTCCACTAACCCACGGCAGACGGTCAGGCAGGGCGCAGTGCGGATCTGGCTGTGTCCACTCACCACGGCAGATGGGCAGGCAGGGCGCAGTGCGGATCTGGCTGTGTCCACTCGCCCACGGGAGACGGGCAGGCAGGGCGCAGTGCGGATCTGGCTGTGTCCACTCACCGACGGGAGACGGGCAGGGAAGGCGCAGTGCGGATCTGGCTGTGTCCACTCACCCACGGGAGACGGGCAGAGAGGGTGCTGTGTGGATATGGCTATGTCCACTGACCCACGACAGACAGGCAGGCAGGGCGCAGTGCGGATCTGGCTGTGTCCACTCACCAACGTGAGACGGGCAGGCAAGGCGCAGTGCGGATCTGGCTGTGTCCACTCACCCACGGGAGACGGGCAGGCAAGGCGCAGTGCAGATTTGGCTGTGTCCACTCACCCACGGCAGACGGTCAGGCAGGGTGCAGTGCGGATCTGGCTGTGTCCACTCACCCACGGGAGACGGGCAGGCAGGGCGCAGTGCAGATCTGGCTGTGTCCACTCACCAACGTGAGACGGGCAGGCAAGGCGCAGTGCGGATCTGGCTGTGTCCACTCACCCACGGGAGACGGGCAGGCTGGGCGCAGTGCGGATCCGGCTGTGTCCACTCACCCACGGCAGGCGGTCAGGCAGGGCGCAGTGCGGATCTGGCTGTGTCCACTCACCCACGGCAGACGGTCAGGCAGTGCGCAGTGCAGATATGGCTGTGTCCACTCACCCACGTCAGGCGGTCAGGCAGGGTGCAGTGCGGATCTGGCTGTGTCCACGCACCCACAGCATGCGGTCAGCCAGGGCGCAGTGCGGATCTGGCTGTGTCCACTCACCCACGGAAGGCGCTCAGGCAGAGCGCAGTGCGGATCTGGCTGTGTCCACTCACCCAGGGGAGACGGGCACGCAAGGCGCAGTGTGGACCTGGCTGTGTCCACTCACCCACGGGAGACGGGCAGAGAGTGTGCTGTGTGGATATGGCTATGTCCACTGACCCACGGCAGACGGGCAGGCAGGGCGCAGTGCAGATCTGGCTGTGTCCACTCACCCACGGCAGACGGTCAGGCAGGGTGCAGTGCGGATCTGGCTGTGTCCACTCACCCACGGGAGACGGGCAGGCAGGGCGCAGTGCGGATCTGGCCGTGTCCACTCACCAACGTGAGTCGGGCAGGCAAGGCGCAGTGCGGATCTGGCTGTGTCCACTCACCCACGGGAGACGGGCAGGCAGGGCGCAGTGCGGATCCGGCTGTGTCCACTCACCCACGGGAGATGGGCAGAGACGGTGCTGTGTGGATCTGGCTATGTCCACTAACCCACGGCAGACGGGCAGGCAGGGTACAGTACGGATCTGGCTGTGTCCACTCACCCACGGCAGGCGGTCAGGCAGGGCGCAGTGCGGATCCGGCTGTGTCCACTCACCCACGGGAGACGGGCAGGCAGGGCGCAGTGCTGATCTGGCTGTTTCCACTCGCCAACGGCAGACGGGCAGGCAGGGCGCAGTGCGGATCTGGCTGTGTCCACTCACCCACGTCAGACGGTCAGTCAGGGTGCAGTGCGGATCTGGCTGTGTCCACTCACCACGGGAGATGGGCAGGCAGGGCGCAGTGCGGATCTGGCTGTGTCCACTCACCCACGTGAGATGGGCAGGCAAGGCTCAGTGCGGATATGGCTGTGTCCACTCACCCACGGGAGACGGGCAGGCAGGGCGCAGTGCGGATCTGGCTGTGTCCACTCACCCACGGGAGACGGGCAGGCAGGGCGCAGTGCGGATCTGGCTGTGTCCACTCACCCACGGGAGACGGGCAGGCAAGGCTCAGTGCAGATCTGGCTATGTCCACTCACCCA
The DNA here is from genome assembly GCF_040939455.1 of Microcebus murinus. Lineage (NCBI taxonomy): Eukaryota > Metazoa > Chordata > Mammalia > Primates > Cheirogaleidae > Microcebus > Microcebus murinus. The sequence goes on along the minus strand of NC_134123.1, from coordinate 799,400 downwards.
CGGGAGACGGGCAGGCAGGGCGCAGTGCGGATCTCGCTGTGTCCACTCACCCACGGCAGACGGTCAGGCAGGGCGCAGTGCGGATCTGGCTGTGTCCACTCACCCACGGCAGACGGGCAGGCAGGGCGCAGTGCGGATCTGGCTGTGTCCACTCGCCCACGGGAGACGGGCAGGCAGGGCGCAGTGCGGATCTGGCTGTGTCCACTCACCCACGGCAGGCGGTCAGGCAGGGCGCAGTGCGGATCTGGCTGTGTCCACTCACCCACGGCAGGCGGTCAGGCAGGGCGCAGTGCGGATCTGGCTGTGTCCACGCACCCATAGCATGCGGTCAGCCAGGGCGCAGTGCGGATCTGGCTGTGTCCACTCACCCACGGCAGGCGGTCAGGCAGGGCGCAGTGCGGATCTGGCTGTGTCCACGCACCCATAGCATGCGGTCAGCCAGGGCGCAGTGCGGATCTGGCTGTGTCCACTCACCCACGGGAGACGGGCAGGGCGCAGTGCGGATCTGGCTGTGTCCACTCACCAACGTGAGACGGGCAGGCAAGGCGCAGTGCGGATCCAGCTGTGTCCACTCACCCACGGGAGACGGGCATGCAGGGCGCAGTGCGGATCCGGCTGTGTCCACTCACCCACGGGAGATGGGCAGAGACTGTGCTGTGTGGATCTGGCTATGTCCACTGACCCACGTCAGACGGGCAGGCAGGGCGCAGTGCGGATCTGGCTGTGTCTACTCACCCACGGCAGACGGTCAGACAGGGTGCAGTGCGGATCTGGCTGTGTCCACTCACCCACGGGAGACGGGCAGGCAGGGCGCAGTGCGGATCTGGATGTGTCCACTCACCCACAGCAGACGGGCAGGCAGGGCGCAGTACGGATCTGGCTGTGTCCACTCACCCACGGGAGACGGGCAGGCAGGGCGCAGTGCGTATCTGGCTGTGTCCACTCACCCACGTGAGACGGGCAGGCAAGGCGCAGTGCGGATCTGGCTGTGTCCACTCGCCCACGGGAGACGGGCAGGCAGGGCGCAGTGCGGATCCTGCTGTGTCCACTCACCCACGGGAGACGGGCAGAGACGGAGCTGTGTGGATCTGGCTATGTCCACTGACCCACGGCAGACGGGCAGGCAGGGCGCAGTGCGGATCTGGCAGTGTCCACTCACCCACGGGAGACGGGCAGGCAGGGCGCAGTGCGGATCTGGCTGTTTCCACTCGCCAACGGCAGACGGGCAAGCAGGGCGCAGTGCGGATCTGGCTGTGTCCACTCACCCACGTCAGACGCTCAGACAGGGTGCAGTGCGGATCTGGCTGTGTCCACTCACCACGGGAGACGGGCAGGCAGGGCGCAGTGCGGATCTGGCTGTGTCCACTCACCCACGTGAGATGGGCAGGCAAGGCTCTGTGCGGATATGGCTGTGTCCACTCACCCACGGGAGACGGGCAGGCAGGGCGCAGTGCGGATCTGGCTGTGTCCACTCACCCACGGGAGACGGGCAGGCAGGGCGCAGTGCGGATCTGGCTGTGTCCACTCACCCTCGGGAGACGGGCAGGCAAGGCTCAGTGCAGATCTGGCTATGTCCACTCACCCACGGGAGACGGGCAGGCAGGGCGCAGTGTGGATCTGGCTGTGTCCACTCACCAACGTGAGTCGGGCAGGCAAGGCGCAGTGCGGATCTGGCTGTGTCCACTCACCCACGGGAGACGGGCAGGCAGGGCGCAGTGCGGATCCGGCTGTGTCCACTCACCCACGGGAGATGGGCAGAGACGGTGCTGTGTGGATCTGGCTATGTCCACTAACCCACGGCAGACGGGCAGGCAGGGTACAGTACGGATCTGGCTGTGTCCACTCACCCACGGCAGGCGGTCAGGCAGGGCGCAGTGCGGATCCGGCTGTGTCCACTCACCCACGGGAGACGGGCAGGCAGGGCACAGTGCGGATCTGGCTGTTTCCACTCGCCAACGGCAGACGGGCAGGCAGGGTGCAGTGCGGATCTGGCTGTGTCCACTCACCCACCTCAGACGGTGAGACAGGGTGCAGTGCGGATCTGGCTGTGTCCACTCACCCACGGGAGACGGGCAGGCAGGGCGCAGTGTGGATCTGGCTGTGTCCACTCACCCACGGCAGACGGTCAGGCAGGGCGCAGTGCGGATCTGGCTGTGTCCACTCACCCTCGACAGGCGGTCAGGCAGGGCGCAGTGCGGATCTGGCTGTGTCCACTCAACCACGGCAGCCGGGCAGGCAGGGCGCAGTACGGATCTGGCTGTGTCCACTCACCCACGGCAGGCGGTCAGGCAGGGTGCAGTGCGGATCTGGCTGTGTCCACTCACCCACGGGAGACGGGCAGGCAGGGCGCAGTGCGGATCTGGCGGTGTCCACTCACCCACGGGAGACGGGCAGGCAGGGCGCAGTGCGGATCTGGCTGTGTCCACTCACCCACGGGAGACAGGCACGCAGGGCGCAGTGCGGATCTGGCTGTGTCCACTCACCCACGGGAGACGGGCAGGCAGGGCGCAGTGTGGATCCGGCTGTGTCCACTCACAGACGGGAGATGGGCAGAGACGGTGCTGTGTGGATCTGGCTCTGTCCACTGACCCACGGCAGACGGGCAGGCAGGGCGCAGTACGGATCTGGCTGTGTCCACTCACCCACGGCAGCCGGGCAGGCAGGGCGCAGTACGGATCTGGCTGTGTCCACTCACCCACGGCAGGCGGTCAGGCAGGACAAAGTGCGGATTTGGCTGTGTCCACTCACCCACGGCTGGCGGTCAGGCAGGGCGCAGTGCGGATCTGGCTGTGTCCACTCACGCACGGCAGACGGTCAGGCAGGGCGGAGTGCGGATCTGGCTGTGTCCACTCACCCGCGGGAGACGGGCAGGCAGGGCGCAGTGCGGATCTGGCTGTGTCCACTCACCCACGGGAGAGGGGCAGGCAGGGCGCAGTGCGGATCTGGCTGTGTCCACTCACCCACGGGAGACGGGCAGGCAGGGCGCAGTGCGGATCTGGCTGTGTCCACTCGCCCACGGGAGACGGGCAGGAAGGGCGCAGTGCGGATCTGGCTGTGTCCACTCGCCCACGGGAGACGGGCAGGCAGGGCGCAGTGCGGATCTGGCTGTGTCCACTTACCCACGGGAGACGGGCAGGCAGGGCGCAGTCGGATCTGGCTGTGTCCACTCACTGACGGAAGACGGGCAGGCAAGACGCAGTGCGGATCTGGCTGTGTCCACTCACCAACGGGAGACGGGTAGGCAGGGCGCAGTGCGGATCTGGCTGTGTCCACTCACCCACGGGAGACGGGCAGGCTGGGCGCAGTGCGGATCTGGCTGTGTCCACTCACCCACGGGAGACGGGAAGGCAGGGCGCAGTACGGATCTGGCTGTGTCCACTCACCCACGGCAGGCGGTCAGGCAGGGCGCAGTGCGGATCTGGCTGTGTCCACTCACCCACGGCAGGAGGTCAGGCAGGGCGCAGTGCGGATCTGGCTGTGTCCACTCACGCACGGCAGACGGTCAGGCAGGGCGCAGTGCGGATCTGGCTGTGTCCACTCTCCCACGGGAGACGGGCAGGCAGGGCGCAGTGCGGATCTCGCTGTGTCCACTCACCCACGGGAGATGGGCCGGCAAGGCGCAGTGCGGATCTGGCTGTGTCCACTCACCCACGGGAGACGGGCAGGGCGCAGTGTGGATCTGGCTGTGTCCACTCACCAACGTGAGACGGGCAGGCAAGGCGCACTGCGGATCCAGCTGTGACCACTCACCCACGGGAGACGGGCATGCAGGGCGCAGTGCGTATCCGCCTGTGTCCACTGACCCACGGGAGATGGGCAGAGACTGCGCTGTGTGGATCTGGCTATGTCCACTGACCCACGTCAGACGGGCAGGCAGGGCGCAGTGCGGATCTGGCTGTGTCTACTCACCCACGGCAGACGGTCAGACAGGGTGCAGTGCGGAGCTGGCTGTGTCCACTCACCCACGGGAGACGGGCAGGCAGGGCGCAGTGAGGATCTGGATGTGTCCACTCACCCACGTGAGACGGGCAGGCAAGGCTCAGTGCGTATCTGGCTGTGTCCACTCACCCACGGGAGACGGGCAGGCAGGGCGCTGTGCGTATCTGGCTGTGTCCACTCACCCACGGGAGACGGGCAGGCAAGGCGCAGTGCGGATCTGGCTGTGTCCACCCGCCCACGGGAGACGGGCAGGCAGGGCGCAGTGTGGATCTGGCTGTGTCAACTCACCCACGGGAGACGGGCAGGCAGGGCGCAGTGCGGATCCGGCTGTGTCCACTCACCCACGGGAGACGGGCAGAGACGGTGCTGTGTGGATCTGGCTATGTCCACTGACCCACGGCAGACGGGCAGGCAGGGCGCAGTGCGGATCTGGCTGTGTCCACTCACCCACGGGAGACGGGCAGGCAGGGCGCAGTGCGGATCTGGCTGTTTCCACTCGCCAACGGCAGACGGGCAGGCAGGGCGCAGTGCGGATCTGGCTGTGTCCACTCACCCAAGTCAGACGGTCAGACAGGGTGCAGTGCGGATCTGGCTGTGTCCACTCACCACGGGAGACGGGCAGGCAGGGCGCAGTGCGGATCTGGCTGTGTCCACTCACCCACGGGAGACGGGCAGGCAAGGCTCAGTGCAGATCTGGCTATGTCCACTCACCCACGGGAGACGGGCAGGCAGGGCGCAGTGCGGATCTGGCTGTGTCCACTCACCCACGGGAGACGGGCAGGCAGGGCGCAGTGTGGATCTCGCTGTGTCCACTCACCCACGGCAGACGGTCAGGCAGGGCGCAATGCGGATCTGGCTGTGTCCACTCACCCACGGCAGACGGGCAGGCAGGGCGCAGTGCGGATCTGGCTGTGTCCACTCACCCACGGCAGACGAGCAGGCAGGGCGCAGTGCGGATCTGGCTGTGTCCACTCACCCACGGGAGACGGGCAGGAAGGGCGCAGTGCGGATCTGGCTGTGTCCACTCACCCACGGGAGACGGGCAGGCTGGGCGCAGTGCGGATCTGGCTGTGTCCACTCACCCACGGGAGACGTGCAGGCAGGGCGCAGTGCGGATCTGGCTGTGTCCACTCACCCACGGGAGACGGGCAGGCAAGGCTCAGTGCAGATCTGGCTATGTCCACTCACCCACGGGAGACGGGCAGGCAGGGCGCAGTGCAGATCTGGCTGTGTCCACTCACCCACGGGAGACGGGCAGGCAGGGCGCAGTGTGGATCTCGCTGTGTCCACTAACCCACGGCAGACGGTCAGGCAAGGCGCAGTGCGGATCTGGCTGTGTCCACTCACCCACGGCAGACGGGCAGGCAGGGCGCAGTGCGGATCTGGCTGTGTCCACTCACCCACGGCAGACGGGCAGGCAGGGCGCAGTGCGGATCTGGCTGTGTCCACTCACCCACGGGAGACGGGCAGGCAGGGCGCAGTGCGGATCTGGCTGTGTCCACTCACCCACGGGAGACGGGCAGGCTGGGCGCAGTGCGGATCTGGCTGTGTCCACTCACCCACGGGAGACGGGAAGGCAGGGCACAGTGCGGATCTGGCTGTGTCCACTCACCCACGGGAGACGGGCAGGCAGGGCGCAGTGCGGATCTCGCTGTGTCCACTCACCCACGGCAGACGGTCAGGCAGGGCGCAGTGCGGATCTGGCTGTGTCCACTCACCCACGGCAGACGGGCAGGCAGGGCGCAGTGCGCATCTGGCTGTGTCCACTCGCCCACGGGAGACGGGCAGGCAGGGCGCAGTGCGGATCTGGCTGTGTCCACTCACCCACGGCAGGCGGTCAGGCAGGGCGCAGTGCGGATCTGGCTGTGTCCACTCACCCACGGCAGGCGGTCAGGCAGGGCGCAGTGCGGATCTGGCTGTGTCCACTCACCCACGGCAGACGGTCAGGCAGGGCGCAGTGCGGATCTGGCTGTGTCCACTCACCCACGGCAGACGGGCAGGCAGCACGCAGTGCGGATCCGGCTGTGTCCACTCACCCACGGGAGACGGGCAGGCAGGGCGCAGTGCGGATCTGGCTGTTTCCACTCGCCAGCGGCAGACGGGCAGGCAGGGCGCAGTGCGGATCTGGCTGTGTCCACTCACCCACGTCAGATGGTCAGACAGGGTGCAGTGCGGATCTGGCTGTGTCCACTCACCACGGGAGACGGGCAGGCAGGGCGCAGTGCGGATCTGGCTGTGTCCACTCACCCACGTGAGACGGGCAGGCAAGGCTCAGTGCGGATATGGCTGTGTCCACTCACCCACGGGAGACGGGCAGGCAGGGCGCAGTTCAGATCTGGCTGTGTCCACTCACCCACGGGAGACGGGCAGGCAGGGCGCAGGGCGGATCTGGCTGTGTCCACTCACCCACGGGAGACGGGCAGGCAAGGCTCAGTGCAGATCTGGCTATGTCCACTCACCCACGGGAGACGGGCAGGCAGGGCGCAGTGCGGATCTGGCTGTGTCCACTCACCCACGGCAGGCGCTCAGGCAGAGCGCAGTGCGGATCTGGCTGTGTCCACTCACCCACGGCAGACTGTCAGGCAGGGCGCAGTGCGGATCTGGCTATGTCCACTCGCCCACGGAAGACGGGCAGGCAGGGCGCAGTGCGGATCTGGCTGTGTCCACTCGCCCACGGGAGACGGGCAGGCAGGGCGCAGTGCGGATCTGGCTGTGTCCACTTACCCACGGGAGACGGGCAGGCAGGGCGCAGTCGGATCTGGCTGTGTCCACTCACTGACGGAAGACGGGCAGGCAAGACGCAGTGCGGATCTGGCTGTGTACACTCACCCACGGGAGACGGGCAGGCAGGGCGCAGTGCGGATCTGGCTGTGTCCACTCACTTACGGGAGACGGGCAGGCTGGGCGCAGTGCGGATCTGGCTGTGTCCACTCACCCACGGGAGACGGGAAGGCAGGGCGCAGTACGGATCTGGCTGTGTCCACTCACCCACGGCAGGCAGTCAGGCAGGGCGCAGTGCGGATCTGGCTGTGTCCACTCACCCACGGCAGGCGGTCAGGCAGGGCGCAGTGCGGATCTGGCTGTGTCCACTCACGCACGGCAGACGGGCAGGCAGGGCACAGTGCGGATCTGGCTGTGGCGACTCGCCAACGGGAGACGGGCAGGCAGGGCGCAGTGCGGATCTGGCTGTGTCCACTCGCCCACGGGAGATGGGCAGGCAACGCGCAGTGCGGATCTGGCTGTGTCCACTCACCCATGGGAGACGGGCAGAGACGGTGCTGTGTGGATCTGGCTATGTCCACTGACCCACGGGAGACGGGCAGGCAGGGCGCAGTGCGGATCTGGCTGTGTCCACTCGCCCACGGGAGACGGGCAGGCAAGGCGCAGTGCTTATCTGGCTGTGTCCATCGCCCAGGGGAGACGGGCAGGCAGGGCGCATTGCGGATCTGGCTGTGTCCTCTCACCCACGGGAGACGGGCAGGCAGGGCGCAGTTCGGATCCGGCTGTGTCCACTCACCCACGGGAGACGGGCAGAGACGGTGCTGTTTGGATCTGGCTATGTCCACTGACCCACGGCAGACGGGCAGGCAGGGCGCAGTACGGATCTGGCTGTGTCCACTCACCCACGGCAGGCGGTCAGGCAGGGTACAATGCGGATCTGGCTGTGTCCACTCACCCACGGGAGACGGGTAGGCAGGGCGCAGTGCGGATCTGGCTGTGTCCACTCACCCACGGGAGACGGGCAGGCAGGGCGCAGTGCGGATCTGGCTGTGTCCACGGACCCACGGCAGGCGCTCAGGCAGAGCGCAGTGCGGATCTGGCTGTGTCCACTCACCCACGGCAGACTGTCAGGCAGGGCGCCGTGCGGATCTGGCTATGTCCACTCGCCCACGGCAGACGGGCAGGCAGGGCGCAGTGCGGATCTGGCTGTGTCCACTCGCCCACGGGAGATGAGCAGGCAGGGCGCAGTGCGGATCTGGCTGTGTCCACTTACCCACGGGAGACGGGCAGGCAGGGTGCAGTCGGATCTGGCTGTGTCCACTCACTGACGGAAGATGGGCAGGCAAGACGCAGTGCGGATCTGGCTGTGTCCACTCACCCATGGGAGACGGGCAGGCAGGGCGCAGTGCGGATCTGGCTGTGTCCACTCACCCAAGGGAGACGGGCAGGCTGGGCGCAGTGCGGATCTGGCTGTGTCCACTCACCCACGGCAGGCGCTCAGGCAGAGCGCAGTGCGGATCTGGCTGTGTCCACTCACCCACGGCAGACTGTCAGGCAGGGCGCCGTGCGGATCTGGCTATGTCCACTCGCCCACGGCAGACGGGCAGGCAGGGCGCAGTGCGGATCTGGCTGTGTCCACTCGCCCACGGGAGACGGGCAGGCAGGGCGCAGTGCGGATCTGGCTGTGTCCACTTACCCACGGGAGACGGGCAGGCAGGGCGCAGTCGGATCTGGCTGTGTCCACTCACTGACGGAAGACGGGCAGGCAAGACGCAGTGCGGATCTGGCTGTGTCCACTCACCCACGGGAGACGGGCAGGCAGGGCGCAGTGCGGATCTGGCTGTGTCCACTCACCCACGGGAGACGGGCAGGCTCGGCGCAGTGCGGATCTGGCTGTGTCCACTCACCCACGGGAGACGGGAAGGCAGGGCGCAGTACGGATCTGGCTGTGTCCACTCACCCACGGCAGGCAGTCAGGCAGGGCGCAGTGCGGATCTGGCTGTGTCCACTCACCCACGGCAGGCGGTCAGGCGGGGGCAGTGCGGATCTGGCTGTGTCCACTCACGCACGGCAGACGGTCAGGCAGGGCGCAGTGCGGATCTGGCTGTGTCCACTCTCCCACGGGAGACGGGCAGGCAGGGCGCAGTGCGGATCTGGCTGTGTCCACTCACCCACGGGAGATGGGCAGGCAAGGCGCAGAGCGGATCTGGCTGTGTCCACTCACCCACGGGAGACGGGCAGAGACGGTGCTGTGTGGATCTGGCTATGTCCACTGACCCACGGCCGACGGGCAGGCAGGGCGCAGTGCGGATCTGGCTGTGTCGACTCGCCCACGGGAGACGGGCAGGCAGGGCGCAGTGCGGATCTGGCTGTGTCCACTCGCCCACGGGAGACGGGCAGAGACGGTGCTGTGTGGATCTGGCTATGTCCACTGACCCACGGCAGACGGGCAGGCAGGGCGCAGTGCGAATCTGGCTGTGTCGACGCGCACACGGGAGACGGGCATTCAGGGCGCAGTGCGGATCTGGCTGTGTCCACTCACCCACGGCAGGCGGTCAGGCAGGGCGCAGTGCGGTTCTGGCTGTGTCCACTCACCCACGGCAGACGGTCAGGCAGGGCGCAGTGCGGATCTGGCTGTGTCCACTCACCCACGGCAGGCAGTCAGGCAGGGTGCAGTGCGGATCTGGCTGTGTCCACGCACCCACAGCATGCGGTCAGCCAGGGTGCAGTGCGGATCTGGCTGTGTCCACTCACCCACGGCAGGCGCTCAGGCAGAGCGCAGTGCGGATCTGGCTGTGTCCACTCTCCCAGGGGAGACGGGCAGGCAAGGCGCAGTGTGGACCTGGCTGTGTCCACTCACCCACGGGAGACGGGCAGAGAGTGTGCTGTGTGGATATGGCTATGTCCACTGACCCACGGCAGACGGGCAGGCAGGGCGCAGTGCAGATCTGGCTGTGTCCACTCACCCACGGCAGACGGTCAGGCAGGGTGCAGTGCGGATCTTGCTGTGTCCACTCACCCACAGGAGACGGGCAGGCAGGGCGCAGTGCGGATCTGGCTGTGTCCACTCACCAACGTGATTCGGGCAGGCAAGGTGCAGTGCGGATCTGGCTGTGTCCACTCACCCACGGGAGACGGGAAGGCAGGGCACAGTGCGGATCTGGCTGTGTCCACTCACCCACGGGAGACGGGCAGGCAAGGCTCAGTGCAGATCTGGCTATGTCCACTCACCCACGGGAGACGGGCAGGCAGGGCGCAGTGCGGATCTGGCTGTGTCCACTCACCCACGGGAGACGGGCAGGCAGGGTGCAGTGCGGATCTGGCTGTGTCCACTCACCCACGGGAGACGGGCAGGCAGGGCGCAGTGCGGATCTGGCTGTACCACTCACCCACGGTAGACGAGCAGGCAAGGCGCAGTGCGGATCTGGCTGTGTCCACTCACCCACGGCAGACGGGCAAGCAGGGCGCAGTGTGGATCTGGCTGTGTCCACTGACCCACGGCAGACGGGCAGGCAGGGCGCAGTGCGGATCTGGCTGTGTCCACTCACCCATGGCGGACGGGCAGGCAGGGCGCAGTGCGGATCTGGCTGTGTCCACTCACCCACGGGAGACGGGAAGGCAGGGCGCAGTGCGGATCTGGCTGTGTCCACTCACCCACGGGAGACGGGCAGGCAGGGCGCAGTGCGGATCTGGCTGTGTCCACTCACCCACGGGAGACGGGCAGGCAAGGCTCAGTGCAGATCTGGCTATGTCCACTCACCCACGGGAGACGGGCAGGCAGGGCGCAGTGCGGATCTGGCTGTGTCCACTCACCCACGGGAGACGGGCAGGCAGGGCGCAGTGTGGATCTCGCTGTGTCCACTCACCCACGGCAGACGGTCAGGCCGGGCGCAATGCGGATCTGGCTGTGCCAATCACCCACGGCAGACGGGCAGGCAGGGCGCAGTGCGGATCTGGCTGTGTCCACTCACCCACGGCAGACGAGCAGGCAGGGCGCAGTGCGGATCTGGCTGTGTCCACTCACCCACGGGAGACGGGCAGGCAAGGCGCAGTGTGGATCTGGCTGTGTCCACTCACACACGGGAGATGGGCAGAGAGGGTTCTGTGTGGATCTGGCGATGTCCACTGACCCACGGCAGACGGGCAGGCAGGGCGCAGTGCAGATCTCGCTGTGTCGACTCACCCACGGCAAACGGTTAGGCAGGGCGCAGTGCGGATCTGGCTGTGTCCACTCACCCAAGAGAGACGGGTAGGCAAGGCGCAGTGTGGATCTGGCTGTGTCCACTCACCCACGGGAGACGGGCAGGCAGGGCGCAGTGCGGATCCGGCTGTGTCCACTCACCCACGGGAGACGGGCAGAGACGGTGCTGTGTGGATCTGGCTATGTCCACTGACCCACGGCAGACGGGCAGGCAGGGCGCAGTACGGATCTGGCTGTGTCCACTCACCCACGGGAGACGGGGAGGCAGGGCGCAGTGCGTATCTGGCTGTGTCCACTCACCCACGGGAGACGGGCAGGCTGGGCGCAGTGCGGATCTGGCTGTGTCCACTCACCCACGGAAGACGGTCAGGCAGGGCGCAGTGCGGATCTGGCTGTGTCCACTCACCCACGGCAGACGGGCAGGCAGGGCGCAGTGCGGATCTGGCTGTGTCCACTCGCCCACGGGAGACGGGCAGGCAGGGCGCAGTGCGGATCTGGCTGTGTCCACTTACCCACGGCAGGCGGTCAGGAAGGGCGCAGTGCGGATCTGGCTGTGTCCACTCACCCACGGCAGACGGTCAGGCAGGGCGCAGTGCGGATCTGGCTGTGTCCACTCACCCACGGCAGGCGGTCAGGCAGGGCGCAGTGCGGATCTGGCTGTGTCCACGCACCCACAGCATGCGGTCAGCCAGAGCGCAGTGCGGATCTGGCTGTGTCCACTCACCCACGGCAGGCGCTCAGGCAGAGCGCAGTGCGGATCTGGCTGTGTCCACTCACCCACGGCAGACTGTCAGGCAGGGCGCCGTGCGGATCTGGCTGTGTCCACTTACCCACGGGAGACGGGCAGGCAGGGCGCAGTCGGATCTGGCTGTGTCCACCCACTGACGGAAGACGGGCAGGCACGACGCAGTGCGGATCTGGCTGTGTCCACTCACCCACGGGAGAAGGGCAGGCAGGGCGCAGTGCGGATCTGGCTGTGTCCACTCACCCACGGGAGACGGGCAGGCTGGGCGCAGTGCGGATCTGGCTGTGTCCACTCACCCACGGGAGACGGGAAGGCAGGGCGCAGTACGGATCTGGCTGTGTCCACTCACCCACGGCAGGCAGTCAGGCAGGGCGCAGTGCGGATCTGGCTGTGTCCACTCACCCACGGCAGGCGGTCAGGCAGGGCGCAGTGCGGATCTGGCTGTGTCCACTCACGCACGGCAGACGGTCAGGCAGGGCGCAGTGCGGATCTGGCTGTGTCCACTCTCCCACGGGAGACGGGCAGGCAGGGCGCAGTGCGGATCTGGCTGTGTCCACTCACCCACGGGAGATGGGCAGGCAAGGCGCAGTGCGGATCTGGCTGTGTCCACTCCCCCATGGGAGACGGGCAGAGACAGTGCTGTGTGGATCTGGCTATGTCCACTGACCCACGGCAGACGGGCAGGCAGGGCGCAGTGCGGATCTGGCTGTGTCGACTCGCCCACGGGAGACGGGCAGGCAGGGCGAAGTGCGGATCTGGCGGTGTCCACTCGCCCACGGGAGACGGGCCGGCAAGGCGCAGTGCGGATCTGGCTGTGTCCACTCGCCCACGGGAGACGGGCAGGCAGGGCGCATTGCGGATCTGGCTGTGTCCACTCACCCACGGGAGACGGGCAGGCAGGGCGCAGTGCGGGTCCGGCTGTGTCCACTCACCCACGGGAGACGGGCAGAGACGGTGCTGTGTGGATCTGGCTAAGTCCACTGACCCACGGCAGACGGGCAGGCAGGGCGCAGTACGGATCTGGCTGTGTCCACTCACCCACGGCAGACGGGCAGGCAGGGCGCAGTGCGGATATGGCTGTGTCCACTCACCCACGGGAGACGGGCAGGCTGGGCGCAGTGCGGATCTGGCTGTGTCCACTCACCCACGGGAGACGGGAAGGCAGGGCGAAGTGCGGATCTGGCTGTGTCCACTCACCAACGGGAGACGGGCAGGCAGGGCGCAGTGCGGATCTCGCTGTGTCCACTCACCCACGGCAGACGGTCAGGCAGGGCGCAGTGCGGATCTGGCTGTGTCCACTCACCCACGGCAGACGGGCAGGCAGGGCGCAGTGCTGATCTGGCTGTGTCCACTCGCCCACGGGAGACGGGCAGGCAGGGCGCAGTGCGGATCTGGCTGTGTCCACTTACCCACGGCAGGCGGTCAGGAAGGGCGCAGTGCGGATCTGGCTGTGTCCACTCACCCACGGCAGACGGTCAGGCAGGGCGCAGTGCGGATCTGGCTGTATCCACTCACCCACGGCAGGCGGTCAGGCAGGGCGCAGTGCGGATCTGGCTGTGTCCACGCACCCACGGCATGCGGTCAGCCAGGGCGCAGTGCGGATCTGGCTGTGTCCACTCACCCACGGCAGGCGCTCAGGCAGAGCGCAGTGCGGATCTGGCTGTGTCCACTCACCCACGGCAGACTGTCAGGCAGGGCGCCGTGCTTATCTGGCTATGTCCACTCGCCCACGGCAGACGGGCAGGCAGGGCGCAGTGCGGATCTGGCTGTGTCCACTCGCCCACGGGAGACGGGCATGCAGGGCGCAGTGCGGATCTGGCTGTGTCCACTTACCCACGGGAGACGGGCAGGCAGGGCGCAGTCGGATCTGGCTGTGTCCACCCACTGACGGAAGACGGGCAGGCAAGACGCAGTGCGGATCTGGCTGTGTCCACTCACCCACGGGAGACGGGCAGGCAGGGCGCAGTGCGGATCTGGCTGTGTCCACTCACCCACGGGAGACGGGCAGGCTGGGCGCAGTGCGGATCTGGCTGTGTCCACTCACCTACGGGAGACGGGAAGGCAGGGCGCAGTACGGATCTGGCTGTGTCCACTCACCCACGGCAGGCAGTAAGGCAGGGCGCAGTGCGGATCTGGCTGTGTCCACTCACCCACGGCAGGCAGTCAGGCAGGGCGCAGTGCGGATCTGGCTGTTTCCACTCGCCAACAGCAGACGGGCAGGCAGGGCGCAGTGCGGATCTGGCTGTGTCCACTCACCCACGTCAGACGGTCAGACAGGGTGCAGTGCGGATCTGGCTGTGTCCACTCACCACGGGAGACGGGCAGGCGGGGCGCAGTGCGGATCTGGCTGTGTCCACCCACCCACGTGAGACGGGCAGGCAAGGCTCAGTGCGGATATGGCTGTGTCCACTCACCCACGGGAGACGGGCAGGGAGGGGCCAGTGCGGATCTGGCTGTGTCCACTCACCCACGGGAGACGGGCAGGCAGGGCGCAGTGCGGATCTGGCTGTGTCCACGCACCCACAGCATGCGGTCGGCCAGGGCGCAGTGCGGATCTGGCTGTGTCCACTCACCAACGGCAGGCGCTCAGGCAGAGCGCAGTGCGGATCTGGCTGTGTCCACTCACCCACGGCAGACTGTCAGGCAGGGCGCCGTGCGGATCTGGCTATGTCCACTCGCCCACGGCAGATGGGCAGGCAGGGCGCAGTGCGGATCTGGCTGTGTCCACTCGCCCACGGGAGACGGGCAGGCAGGGCGCAGTGCGGATCTGGCTGTGTCCACTTACCCACGGGAGACGGGCAGGCAGGGCGCAGTCGGATCTGGCTGTGTCCACTCACTGACGGAAGACGGGCAGGCAAGACGCAGTGCGGATCTGGCTGTGTCCACTCATCCACGGGAGACGGGCAGGCAGGGCGCAGTGCGGATCTGGCTGTGTCCACTCACCCACGGGAGACGGGCAGGCTGGGCGCAGTGCGGATCTGCCTGTGTCCACTCACCCACGGGAGACGGGAAGGCAGGGCGCAGTACGGATCTGGCTGTGTCCACTCACCCACGGCAGGCGGTCAGGCAGGGCGCAGTGCAGATCTGGCTGTGTCCACTCACCCACGGCAGGCGGTCAGGCAGGGCGCAGTGCGGATCTGGCTGTGTCCACTCACGCACGGCAGACGGTCAGGCAGGGCGCAGTGCGGATCTGACAGTGTCCACTCTCCCACGGGAGACGGGCAGGCAGGGCGCAGTGCGGATCTGGCTGTGTCCACTCACCCACGGGAGATGGGCAGGCAAGGCGCAGTGCGGATCTGGCTGTGTCCACTCACCCATGGGAGACGGGAAGAGACGGTGCTGTGTGGATCTGGCTATGTCCACTGACCCACGGCAGACGGGCAGGCAGGGCGCAGTGCGGATCTGGCTGTGTCGACTCGCCCACGGGAGACGGGCAGGCAGGGCGCAGTGCGGATCTGGCTGTGTCCACTCGCCCACGGGAGACGGGCAGGCAAGGCGCAGTGCGGTTCTGTCTGTGTCCACTCGCCCACGGGAGACGGGCAGGCAGGGCGCAGTGCGGATCTGGCTGTGTCCACTCACCCACGGAAGACGGGCAGGCAGGGCGCAGTGCGGATCTGGCTGTGTCCACTCGCCCACGGGAGACGGGCAGGCAGGGCGCAGTGCGGATGTGGCTGTGTCCACTTACCCACGGCAGGCGGTCAGGCAGGGCGCAGTGCGGATCTGGCTGTGTCCACTCACCCACGGCAGACGGTCAGGCAGGGCGCAGTGCGGATCTGGCTGTGTCCACTCACCCACGGCAGGCGGTCAGGCAGGGCGCAGTGCGGATCTGGCTGTGTCCACTCACCCACGGCAGGCGCTCAGGCAGGGCGCAGTGCGGATCTGGCTGTGTCCACGCACCCACAGCATGCGGTCAGCCAGGGCGCAGTGCGGATCTGGCTGTGTCCACTCACCCACGGCAGGCGCTCAGGCAGAGCGCAGTTCGGATCTGGCTGTGTCCACTCACCCACGGCAGACTGTCAGGCAGGGCGCCGTGCGGATCTGGCTATGTCCACTCGCCCACGGCAGACGGGCAGGCAGGGCGCAGTGCGGATCTGGCTGTGTCCACTCGCCCACGGGAGACGGGCATGCAGGGCGCAGTGCGGATCTGGCTGTGTCCACTCACGCACGGCAGACGGTCAGGCAGGGCGCAGTGCGGATCTGACTGTGTCCACTCTCCCACGGGAGATGGGCAGGCAAGGCGCAGTGCGGATCTGGCTGTGTCCACTCACCCATGGGAGACGGGAAGAGACGGTTCTGTGTGGATCTGGCTATGTCCACTGACCCACGGCAGACGGGCAGGCAGGGCGCAGTGCGGATCTGGCTGTGTCGACTCGCCCACGGGAGACGGGCAGGCAGGGCGCAGTGCGGATCTGGCTGTGTCCACTCGCCCACGGGAGACGGGCAGGCAAGGCGCAGTGCGGATCTGGCTGTGTCCACTCGCCCACGGGAGACGGGCAGGCAGGGCGCAGTGCGGATCTGGCGGTGTCCACTCACCCACGGGAGACGGGCAGGCAGGGCGCAGTGCGGGTCCGGCTGTGTCCACTCACCCACGGGAGACGGGCAGAGACGGTGCTGTGTGGATCTGGCTATGTCCACTGACCCACGGCAGACGGGCAGGCAGGGCGCAGTACGGATCTGGCTGTGTCCACTCACCCACGGCAGACGGGCAGGCAGGGCGCAGTGCGGATATGGCTGTGTCCACTCACCCACGGGAGACGGGCAGGCTGGGCGCAGTGCGGATCTGGCTGTGTCCACTCACCCACGGGAGACGGGAAGGCAGGGCGCAGTGCGGATCTGGCTGTGTCCACTCACCCACGGGAGACGGGCAGGCAGGGCGCAGTGCGGATCTCGCTGTGTCCACTCACCCACGGCAGACGGTCAGGCAGGGCGCAGTGCGGATCTGGCTGTGTCCACTCGCCCACGGGAGACGGGCATGCAGGGCGCAGTGCGGATCTGGCTGTGTCCACTTACCCACGGGAGACGGGCAGGCAGGGCGCAGTCGGATCTGGCTGTGTCCACCCACTGACGGAAGACGGGCAGGCAAGACGCAGTGCGGATCTGGCTGTGTCCACTCACCCACGGGAGACGGGCAGGCAGGGCGCAGTGCGGATATGGCTGTGTCCACTCACCCACGGGAGACGGGCAGGCTGGGCGCAGTGCGGATCTGGCTGTGTCCACTCACCCACGGGAGACGGGAAGGCAGGGCGCAGTGCGGATCTGGCTGTGTCCACTCACCCACGGGAGACGGGCAGGCAGGGCGCAGTGCGGATCTCGCTGTGTCCACTCACCCACGGCAGACGGTCAGGCAGGGCGCAGTGCGGATCTGGCTGTGTCCACTCACCCACGGCAGACGGGCAGGCAGGGCGCAGTGCGGATCTGGCTGTGTCCACTCGCCCACGGGAGACGGGCAGGCAGGGCGCAGTGCGGATCTGGCTGTGTCCACTTACCCACGTCAGGCGGTCAGGCAGGGCGCAGTGCGGATCTGGCTGTGTCCACTCACCCACGGCAGACGGTCAGGCAGGGCGCAGTGCGGATCTGGCTGTGTCCACTCACCCACGGCAGGTGGTCAGGCAGGGCGCAGTGCGGATCTGGCTGTGTCCACGTACCCACAGCATGCGGTCAGCCAGGGCGCAGTGCGGATCTGGCTGTGTCCACTCACCCACGGCAGGCGCTCAGGCAGAGCGCAGTGCGGATCTGGCTGTGTCCACTCACCCACGGCAGACTGTCAGGCAGGGCGCCGTGCGGATCTGGCTATGTCCACTCGCCCACGGCAGACGGGCAGGCAGGGCGCAGTGCGGATCTGGCTGTGTCCACTCGCCCACGGGAGACGGGCATGCAGGGCGCAGTGCGGATCTGGCTGTGTCCACTTACCCACGGGAGACGGGCAGGCAGGGCGCAGTCGGATCTGGCTGTGTCCACCCACTGACGGAAGACGGGCAGGCAAGACGCAGTGCGGATCTGGCTGTGTCCACTCACCCACGGGAGACGGGCAGGCAGGGCGCAGTGCGGATCTGGCTGTGTCCACTCACCCACGGCAGGCGCTCAGGCAGAGCGCAGTGCGGATCTGGTTGTGTCCACTCACCCACGGCAGACTGTCAGGCAGGGCGCCGTGCGGATCTGGCTATGTCCACTCGCCCACGGCAGACGGGCAGGCAGGGCGCAGTGCGGATCTGGCTGTGTCCACTCGCCCACGGGAGACGGGCAGGCAGGGCGCAGTGCGGATCTGGCTGTGTCCACTTACCCACGGGAGACGGGCAGGCAGGGCGCAGTCGGATCTGGCTGTGTCCACTCACCCACGGCAGACGGGCAGGCAGGGCGCATTGCGGATCTGGCTGTGTCCACTCACCCACGGGAGACGGGCAGGCAGGGCGCAGTGCGGGTCCGGCTGTGTCCACTCACCCACGGGAGACGGGCAGAGACGGTGCTGTGTGGATCTGGCTAAGTCCACTGACCCACGGCAGACGGGCAGGCAGGGCGCAGTACGGATCTGGCTGTGTCCACTCACCCACGGCAGACGGGCAGGCAGGGCGCAGTGCGGATATGGCTGTGTCCACTCACCCACGGGAGACGGGCGGGCTGGGCGCAGTGCGGATCTGGCTGTGTCCACTCACCCACGGGAGACGGGAAGGCAGGGCGAAGTGCGGATCTGGCTGTGTCCACTCACCAACGGGAGACGGGCAGGCAGGGCGCAGTGCGGATCTCGCTGTGTCCACTCACCCACGGCAGACGGTCAGGCAGGGCGCAGTGCGGATCTGGCTGTGTCCACTCACCCACGGCAGACGGGCAGGCAGGGCGCAGTGCGGATCTGGCTGTGTCCACTCGCCCACGGGAGACGGGCAGGCAGGGCGCAGTGAGGATCTGGCTGTGTCCACTTACCCACGGCAGGCGGTCAGGAAGGGCGCAGTGCGGATCTGGCTGTGTCCACTCACCCACGGCAGACGGTCAGGCAGGGCGCAGTGCGGATCTGGCTGTGTCCACTCACCCACGGCAGGCGGTCAGGCAGGGCGCAGTGCGGATCTGGCTGTGTCCACGCACCCACGGCATGCGGTCAGCCAGGGCGCAGTGCGGATCTGGCTGTGTCCACTCACCCACGGCAGGCGCTCAGGCAGAGCGCAGTGCGGATCTGGCTGTGTCCACTCACCCACGGCAGACTGTCAGGCAGGGCGCCGTGCGGATCTGGCTATGTCCACTCGCCCACGGCAGACGGGCAGGCAGGGCGCAGTGCGGATCTGGCTGTGTCCACTCGCCCACGGGAGACGGGCATGCAGGGCGCAGTGCGGATCTGGCTGTGTCCACTTACCCACGGGAGACGGGCAGGCAGGGCGCAGTCGGATCTGGCTGTGTCCACCCACTGACGGAAGACGGGCAGGCAAGACGCAGTGCGGATCTGGCTGTGTCCACTCACCCACGGGAGACGGGCAGGCAGGGCGCAGTGCGGATCTGGCTGTGTCCACTCACCCACGGGAGACGGGCAGGCTGGGCGCAGTGCGGATCTGGCTGTGTCCACTCACCCACGGGAGACGGGAAGGCAGGGCGCAGTACGGATCTGGCTGTGTCCACTCACCCACGGCAGGCAGTAAGGCAGGGCGCAGTGCGGATCTGGCTGTGTCCACTCACCCACGGCAGGCAGTCAGGCAGGGCGCAGTGCGGATCTGGCTGTTTCCACTCGCCAACGGCAGACGGGCAGGCAGGGCGCAGTGCGGATCTGGCTGTGTCCAATCACCCACGTCAGACGGTCAGACAGGGTGCAGTGCGGATCTGGCTGTGTCCACTCACCACGGGAGACGGGCAGGCAGGGCGCAGTGCGGATCTGGCTGTGTCCACCCACCCACGTGAGACGGGCAGGCAAGGCTCAGTGCGGATATGGCTGTGTCCACTCACCCACGGGAGACGGGCAGGGAGGGCCCAGTGCGGATCTGGCTGTGTCCACTCACCCACGGGAGACGGGCAGGCAGGGCGCAGTGCGGATCTGGCTGTGTCCACGCACCCACAGCATGCGGTCGGCCAGGGCGCAGTGCGGATCTGGCTGTGTCCACTCACCCACGGCAGGCGCTCAGGCAGAGCGCAGTGCGGATCTGGCTGTGTCCACTCACCCACGGCAGACTGTCAGGCAGGGCGCCGTGCGGATCTGGCTATGTCCACTCGCCCACGGCAGACGGGCAGGCAGGGCGCAGTGCGGATCTGGCTGTGTCCACTCGCCCACGGGAGACGGGCAGGCAGGGCGCAGTGCGGATCTGGCTATGTCCACTCGCCCACGGCAGACGGGCAGGCAGGGCGCAGTGCGGATCTGGCTGTGTCCACTCGCCCACGGGAGACGGGCATGCAGGGCGCAGTGCGGATCTGGCTGTGTCCACTTACCCACGGGAGACGGGCAGGCAGGGCGCAGTCGGATCTGGCTGTGTCCACCCACTGACGGAAGACGGGCAGGCAAGACGCAGTGCGGATCTGGCTGTGTCCACTCACCCACGGGAGACGGGCAGGCAGGGCGCAGTGCGGATCTGGCTGTGTCCACTCACCCACGGGAGACGGGCAGGCTGGGCGCAGTGCGGATCTGGCTGTGTCCACTCACCCACGGGAGACGGGAAGGCAGGGCGCAGTACGGATCTGGCTGTGTCCACTCACCCACGGCAGGCAGTAAGGCAGGGCGCAGTGCGGATCTGGCTGTGTCCACTCACCCACGGCAGGCAGTCAGGCAGGGCGCAGTGCGGATCTGGCTGTTTCCACTCGCCAACGGCAGACGGGCAGGCAGGGCGCAGTGCGGATCTGGCTGTGTCCAATCACCCACGTCAGACGGTCAGACAGGGTGCAGTGCGGATCTGGCTGTGTCCACTCACCACGGGAGACGGGCAGGCAGGGCGCAGTGCGGATCTGGCTGTGTCCACCCACCCACGTGAGACGGGCAGGCAAGGCTCAGTGCGGATATGGCTGTGTCCACTCACCCACGGGAGACGGGCAGGGAGGGCCCAGTGCGGATCTGGCTGTGTCCACTCACCCACGGGAGACGGGCAGGCAGGGCGCAGTGCGGATCTGGCTGTGTCCACGCACCCACAGCATGCGGTCGGCCAGGGCGCAGTGCGGATCTGGCTGTGTCCACTCACCCACGGCAGGCGCTCAGGCAGAGCGCAGTGCGGATCTGGCTGTGTCCACTCACCCACGGCAGACTGTCAGGCAGGGCGCCGTGCGGATCTGGCTATGTCCACTCGCCCACGGCAGACGGGCAGGCAGGGCGCAGTGCGGATCTGGCTGTGTCCACTCGCCCACGGGAGACGGGCAGGCAGGGCGCAGTGCGGATCTGGCTGTGTCCACTTACCCACGGGAGACGGGCAGGCAGGGCGCAGTCGGATCTGGCTGTGTCCACTCACTGACGGAAGACGGGCAGGCAAGACGCAGTGCGGATCTGGCTGTGTCCACTCACCCACGGGAGACGGGCAGGCAGGGCGCAGTGCGGATCTGGCTGTGTCCACTCACCCACGGGAGACGGGCAGGCTGGGCGCAGTGCGGATCTGCCTGTGTCCACTCACCCACGGGAGACGGGAAGGCAGGGCGCAGTACGGATCTGGCTGTGTCCACTCACCCACGGCAGGCGGTCAGGCAGGGCGCAGTGCGGATCTGGCTGTGTCCACTCACCCACGGCAGGCGGTCAGGCAGGGCGCAGTGCGGATCTGGCTGTGTCCACTCACGCACGGCAGACGGTCAGGCAGGGCGCAGTGCGGATCTGACTGTGTCCACTCTCCCACGTGAGACGGGCAGGCTGGGCGCAGTGCGGATCTGGCTGTGTCCACTCACCCACGGGAGATGGGCAGGCAAGGCGCAGTGCGGATCTGGCTGTGTCCACTCACCCATGGGAGACGGGAAGAGACGGTGCTGTGTGGATCTGGCTATGTCCACTGACCCACGGCAGACGGGCAGGCAGGGCGCAGTGCGGATCTGGCTGTGTCGACTCGCCCACGGGAGACGGGCAGGCAGGGCGCAGTGCGGATCTGGCTGTGTCCACTCGCCCACGGGAGACGGGCAGGCAAGGCGCAGTGCGGTTCTGGCTGTGTCCACTCGCCCACGGGAGACGGGCAGGCAGGGCGCAGTGCGGATCTGGCTGTGTCCACTCACCCACGGAAGACGGGCAGGCAGGGCGCAGTGCGGATCTGGCTGTGTCCACTCGCCCACGGGAGACGGGCAGGCAGGGCGCAGTGCGGTTGTGGCTGTGTCCACTTACCCACGGCAGGCGGTCAGGCAGGGCGCAGTGCGGATCTGGCTGTGTCCACTCACCCACGGCAGACGGTCAGGCAGGGCGCAGTGCGGATCTGGCTGTGTCCACTCACCCACGGCAGGCGCTCAGGCAGGGCGCAGTGCGGATCTGGCTGTGTCCACGCACCCACAGCATGCGGTCAGCCAGGGCGCAGTGCGGATCTGGCTGTGTCCACTCACCCACGGCAGGCGCTCAGGCAGAGCGCAGTGCGGATCTGGCTGTGTCCACTCACCCACGGCAGACTGTCAGGCAGGGCGCCGTGCGGATCTGGCTATGTCCACTCGCCCACGGCAGACGGGCAGGCAGGGCGCAGTGCGGATCTGGCTGTGTCCCCTCGCCCACGGGAGACGGGCATGCAGGGCGCAGTGCGGATCTGGCTGTGTCCACTCACGCACGGCAGACGGTCAGGCAGGGCGCAGTGCGGATCTGACTGTGTCCACTCTCCCACGGGAGATGGGCAGGCAAGGCGCAGTGCGGATCTGGCTGTGTCCACTCACCCATGGGAGACGGGAAGAGACGGTTCTGTGTGGATCTGGCTATGTCCACTGACCCACGGCAGGCAGTCAGGCAGGGCGTAGTGCGGATCTGGCTGTTTCCACTCGCCAACGGCAGACGGGCAGGCAGGGCGCAGTGCGTATCTGGCTGTGTCCACTCACCCACGTCAGACGGTCAGACAGGGTGCAGTGCGGATC
Organism: Microcebus murinus; assembly: GCF_040939455.1. Lineage (NCBI taxonomy): Eukaryota > Metazoa > Chordata > Mammalia > Primates > Cheirogaleidae > Microcebus > Microcebus murinus. The sequence continues at coordinate 776,820 of NC_134123.1, read as the reverse complement.
TGGCTGTGTCCACTCACCACGGGAGACGGGCAGGCAGGGCGCAGTGCGGATCTGGCTGTGTCCACCCACCCACGTGAGACGGGCAGGCAAGGCTCAGTGCGGATATGGCTGTGTCCACTCACCCACGGGAGACGGGCAGGGAGGGCCCAGTGCGGATCTGGCTGTGTCCACTCACCCACGGGAGACGGGCAGGCAGGGCGCAGTGCGGATCTGGCTGTGTCCACGCACCCACAGCATGCGGTCGGCCAGGGCGCAGTGCGGATCTGGCTGTGTCCACTCACCCACGGCAGGCGCTCAGGCAGAGCGCAGTGCGGATCTGGCTGTGTCCACTCACCCACGGCAGACTGTCAGGCAGGGCGCCGTGCGGATCTGGCTATGTCCACTCGCCCACGGCAGACGGGCAGGCAGGGCGCAGTGCGGATCTGGCTGTGTCCACTCGCCCACGGGAGACGGGCAGGCAGGGCGCAGTGCGGATCTGGCTGTGTCCACTTACCCACGGGAGACGGGCAGGCAGGGCGCAGTCGGATCTGGCTGTGTCCACTCACTGACGGAAGACGGGCAGGCAAGACGCAGTGCGGATCTGGCTGTGTCCACTCACCCACGGGAGACGGGCAGGCAGGGCGCAGTGCGGATCTGGCTGTGTCCACTCACCCACGGGAGACGGGCAGGCTGGGCGCAGTGCGGATCTGCCTGTGTCCACTCACCCACGGGAGACGGGAAGGCAGGGCGCAGTACGGATCTGGCTGTGTCCACTCACCCACGGCAGGCGGTCAGGCAGGGCGCAGTGCGGATCTGGCTGTGTCCACTCACCCACGGCAGGCGGTCAGGCAGGGCGCAGTGCGGATCTGGCTGTGTCCACTCACGCACGGCAGACGGTCAGGCAGGGCGCAGTGCGGATCTGGCTGTGTCCACTCGCCCACGGGAGACGGGCAGGCAAGGCGCAGTGCGGTTCTGGCTGTGTCCACTCGCCCACGGGAGACGGGCAGGCAGGGCGCAGTGCGGATCTGGCTGTGTCCACTCACCCACGGAAGACGGGCAGGCAGGGCGCAGTGCGGATCTGGCTGTGTCCACTTGCCCACGGGAGACGGGCAGGCAGGGCGCAGTGCGGATGTGGCTGTGTCCACTTACCCACGGCAGGCGGTCAGGCAGGGCGCAGTGCGGATCTGGCTGTGTCCACTCACCCACGGCAGACGGTCAGGCAGGGCGCAGTGCGGATCTGGCTGTGTCCACTCACCCACGGCAGGCGGTCAGGCAGGGCGCAGTGCGGATCTGGCTGTGTCCACGCAGCCACAGCATGCGGTCAGCCAGGGCGCAGTGCGGATCTGGCTGTGTCCACTCACCCACGGCAGGCGCTCAGGCAGAGCGCAGTGCGGATCTGGCTGTGTCCACTCACCCACGGCAGACTGTCAGGCAGGGCGCCGTGCGGATCTGGCTATGTCCACTCGCCCACGGCAGACGGGCAGGCAGGGCGCAGTGCGGATCTGGCTGTGTCCACTCGCCCACGGGAGACGGGCATGCAGGGCGCAGTGCGGATCTGGCTGTGTCCACTCACGCACGGCAGACGGTCAGGCAGGGCGCAGTGCGGATCTGACTGTGTCCACTCTCCCACGGGAGATGGGCAGGCAAGGCGCAGTGCGGATCTGGCTGTGTCCACTCACCCATGGGAGACGGGAAGAGACGGTGCTGTGTGGATCTGGCTATGTCCACTGACCCACGGCAGACGGGCAGGCAGGGCGCAGTGCGGATCTGGCTGTGTCGACTCGCCCACGGGAGACGGGCAGGCAGGGCGCAGTGCGGATCTGGCTGTGTCCACTCGCCCACGGGAGACGGGCAGGCAAGGCGCAGTGCGGATCTGGCTGTGTCCACTCGCCCACGGGAGACGGGCAGGCAGGGCGCAGTGCGGATCTGGCGGTGTCCACTCACCCACGGGAGACGGGCAGGCAGGGCGCAGTGCGGGTCCGGCTGTGTCCACTCACCCACGGGAGACGGGCAGAGACGGTGCTGTGTGGATCTGGCTATGTCCACTGACCCACGGCAGACGGGCAGGCAGGGCGCAGTACGGATCTGGCTGTGTCCACTCACCCACGGCAGACGGGCAGGCAGGGCGCAGTGCGGATATGGCTGTGTCCACTCACCCACGGGAGACGGGCAGGCTGGGCGCAGTGCGGATCTGGCTGTGTCCACTCACCCACGGGAGACGGGAAGGCAGGGCGCAGTGCGGATCTGGCTGTGTCCACTCACCCACGGCAGACGGTCAGGCAGGGCGCAGTGCGGATCTGGCTGTGTCCACTCACCCACGGCAGACGGGCAGGCAGGGCGCAGTGCGGATCTGGCTGTGTCCACTCGCCCACGGGAGACGGGCAGGCAGGGCGCAGTGCGGATCTGGCTGTGTCCACTCACCCACGGCAGGCGGTCAGGCAGGGCGCAGTGCGGATCTGGCTGTGTCCACTCACCCACGGCAGACGGTCAGGCAGGGCGCAGTGCGGATCTGGCTGTGTCCACTCACCCACGGCAGGCGGTCAGGCAGGGCGCAGTGCGGATCTGGCTGTGTCCACGCACCCACAGCATGCGGTCAGCCAGGGCGCAGTGCGGATCTGGCTGTGTCCACTCACCCACGGCAGGCGCTCAGGCAGAGCGCAGTGCGGATCTGGCTGTGTCCACTCACCCACGGCAGACTGTCAGGCAGGGCGCCGTGCGGATCTGGCTGTGTCCACTCGCCCACGGCAGACGGGCAGGCAGGGCGCAGTGCGGATCTGGCTGTGTCCACTCGCCCACGGGAGACGGGCATGCAGGGCGCAGTGCGGATCTGGCTGTGTCCACTTACCCACGGGAGACGGGCAGGCAGGGCGCAGTCGGATCTGGCTGTGTCCACCCACTGACGGAAGACGGGCAGGCAAGACGCAGTGCGGATCTGGCTGTGTCCACTCACCCACGGGAGACGGGCAGGCAGGGCGCAGTGCGGATATGGCTGTGTCCACTCACCCACGGGAGACGGGCAGGCTGGGCGCAGTGCGGATCTGGCTGTGTCCACTCACCCACGGGAGACGGGAAGGCAGGGCGCAGTGCGGATCTGGCTGTGTCCACTCACCCACGGGAGACGGGCAGGCAGGGCGCAGTGCGGATCTCGCTGTGTCCACTCACCCACGGCAGACGGTCAGGCAGGGCGCAGTGCGGATCTGGCTGTGTCCACTCACCCACGGCAGACGGGCAGGCAGGGCGCAGTGCGGATCTGGCTGTGTCCACTCGCCCACGGGAGACGGTCAGGCAGGGCGCAGTGCGGATCTGGCTGTGTCCACTCACCCACGGCAGGCGGTCAGGCAGGGCGCAGTGCGGATCTGGCTGTGTCCACGCACCCACAGCATGCGGTCAGCCAGGGCGCAGTGCGGATCTGGCTGTGTCCACTCACCCACGGCAGGCGCTCAGGCAGAGCGCAGTGCGGATCTGGCTGTGTCCACTCACCCACGGCAGACTGTCAGGCAGGGCGCCGTGCGGATCTGGCTATGTCCACTCGCCCACGGCAGACGGGCAGGCAGGGCGCAGTGCGGATCTGGCTGTGTCCACTCACCCACGGCAGACGGTCAGGCAGGGCGCAGTGCGGATCTGGCTGTGTCCACTCACCCACGGCAGACTGTCAGGGAGGGCGCCGTGCGGATCTGGCTATGTCCACTCGCCCACGGCAGACGGGCAGGCAGGGCGCAGTGCGGATCTGGCTGTGTCCACTCGCCCACGGGAGACGGGCATGCAGGGCGCAGTGCGGATCTGGCTGTGTCCACTTACCCACGGGAGACGGGCAGGCAGGGCGCAGTCGGATCTGGCTGTGTCCACCCACTGACGGAAGACGGGCAGGCAAGACGCAGTGCGGATCTGGCTGTGTCCACTCACCCACGGGAGACGGGCAGGCAGGGCGCAGTGCGGATCTGGCTGTGTCCACTCACCCACGGGAGACGGGCAGGCTGGGCGCAGTGCGGATCTGGCTGTGTCCACTCACCCACGGGAGACGGGAAGGCAGGGCGCAGTACGGATCTGGCTGTGTCCACTCACCCACGGCAGGCAGTCAGGCAGGGCGCAGTGCGGATCTGGCTGTGTCCACTCACCCAAGGCAGGCGGTCAGGCAGGGCGCAGTGCGGATCTGGCTGTGTCCACTCACCCACGGCAGGCAGTCAGGCAGGGCGCAGTGCGGATCTGGCTGTTTCCACTCGCCAACGGCAGACGGGCAGGCAGGGCGCAGTGCGGATCTGGCTGTGTCCACTCACCCACGTCAGACGGTCAGACAGGGTGCAGTGCGGATCTGGCTGTGTCCACTCACCACGGGAGACGGGCAGGCAGGGCGCAGTGCGGATCTGGCTGTGTCCACCCTCCCACGTGAGACGGGCAGGCAAGGCTCAGTGCGGATATGGCTGTGTCCACTCACCCACGGGAGACGGGCAGGGAGGGCCCAGTGCGGATCTGGCTGTGTCCACTCACCCACGGGAGACGGGCAGGCAGGGCGCAGTGCGGATCTGGCTGTGTCCACGCACCCACAGCATGCGGTCGGCCAGGGCGCAGTGCGGATCTGGCTGTGTCCACTCACCCACGGCAGGCGCTCAGGCAGAGCGCAGTGCGGATCTGGCTGTGTCCACTCACCCACGGCAGACTGTCAGGCAGGGCGCCGTGCGGATCTGGCTATGTCCACTCGCCCACGGCAGACGGGCAGGCAGGGCGCAGTGCGGATCTGGCTGTGTCCACTCGCCCACGGGAGACGGGCAGGCAGGGCGCAGTGCGGATCTGGCTGTGTCCACTTACCCACGGGAGACGGGCAGGCAGGGCGCAGTCGGATCTGGCTGTGTCCACTCACTGACGGAAGACGGGCAGGCAAGACGCAGTGCGGATCTGGCTGTGTCCACTCACCCACGGGAGACGGGCAGGCAGGGCGCAGTGCGGATCTGGCTGTGTCCACTCACCCACGGGAGACGGGCAGGCTGGGCGCAGTGCGGATCTGCCTGTGTCCACTCACCCACGGGAGACGGGAAGGCAGGGCGCAGTACGGATCTGGCTGTGTCCACTCACCCACGGCAGGCGGTCAGGCAGGGCGCAGTGCGGATCTGGCTGTGTCCACTCACCCACGGCAGGCGGTCAGGCAGGGCGCAGTGCGGATCTGGCTGTGTCCACTCACGCACGGCAGACGGTGAGGCAGGGCGCAGTGCGGATCTGACTGTGTCCACTCTCCCACGGGAGACGGGCAGGCAGGGCGCAGTGCGGATCTGGCTGTGTCCACTCACCCACGGGAGATGGGCAGGCAAGGCGCAGTGCGGATCTGGCTGTGTCCACTCACCCATGGGAGACGGGAAGAGACGGTGCTGTGTGGATCTGGCTATGTCCACTGACCCACGGCAGACGGGCAGGCAGGGCGCAGTGCGGATCTGGCTGTGTCGACTCGCCCACGGGAGACGGGCAGGCAGGGCGCAGTGCGGATCTGGCTGTGTCCACTCGCCCACGGGAGACGGGCAGGCAAGGCGCAGTGCGGTTCTGGCTGTGTCCACTCGCCCACGGGAGACGGGCAGGCAGGGCGCAGTGCGGATCTGGCTGTGTCCACTCACCCACGGAAGACGGGCAGGCAGGGCGCAGTGCGGATCTGGCTGTGTCCACTTGCCCACGGGAGACGGGCAGGCAGGGCGCAGTGCGGATATGGCTGTGTCCACTTACCCACGGCAGGCGGTCAGGCAGGGCGCAGTGCGGATCTGGCTGTGTCCACTCACCCACGGCAGACGGTCAGGCAGGGCGCAGTGCGGATCTGGCTGTGTCCACTCACCCACGGCAGGCGGTCAGGCAGGGCGCAGTGCGGATCTGGCTGTGTCCACGCAGCCACAGCATGCGGTCAGCCAGGGCGCAGTGCGGATCAGGCTGTGTCCACTCACCCACGGCAGGCGCTCAGGCAGAGCGCAGTGCGGATCTGGCTGTGTCCACTCACCCACGGCAGACTGTCAGGCAGGGCGCCGTGCGGATCTGGCTATGTCCACTCGCCCACGGCAGACGGGCAGGCAGGGCGCAGTGCGGATCTGGCTGTGTCCACTCGCCCACGGGAGACGGGCATGCAGGGCGCAGTGCGGATCTGGCTGTGTCCACTCACGCACGGCAGACGGTCAGGCAGGGCGCAGTGCGGATCTGACTGTGTCCACTCTCCCACGGGAGATGGGCAGGCAAGGCGCAGTGCGGATCTGGCTGTGTCCACTCACCCATGGGAGACGGGAAGAGACGGTGCTGTGTGGATCTGGCTATGTCCACTGACCCACGGCAGACGGGCAGGCAGGGCGCAGTGCGGATCTGGCTGTGTCGACTCGCCCACGGGAGACGGGCAGGCAGGGCGCAGTGCGGATCTGGCTGTGTCCACTCGCCCACGGGAGACGGGCAGGCAAGGCGCAGTGCGGATCTGGCTGTGTCCACTCGCCCACGGGAGACGGGCAGGCAGGGCGCAGTGCGGATCTGGCGGTGTCCACTCACCCACGGGAGACGGGCAGGCAGGGCGCAGTGCGGGTCCGGCTGTGTCCACTCACCCACGGGAGACGGGCAGAGACGGTGCTGTGTGGATCTGGCTATGTCCACTGACCCACGGCAGACGGGCAGGCAGGGCGCAGTACGGATCTGGCTGTGTCCACTCACCCACGGCAGACGGGCAGGCAGGGCGCAGTGCGGATATGGCTGTGTCCACTCACCCACGGGAGACGGGCAGGCTGGGCGCAGTGCGGATCTGGCTGTGTCCACTCACCCACGGGAGACGGGAAGGCAGGGCGCAGTGCGGATCTGGCTGTGTCCACTCACCCACGGCAGACGGTCAGGCAGGGCGCAGTGCGGATCTGGCTGTGTCCACTCACCCACGGCAGACGGGCAGGCAGGGCGCAGTGCGGATCTGGCTGTGTCCACTCGCCCACGGGAGACGGGCAGGCAGGGCGCAGTGCGGATCTGGCTGTGTCCACTTACCCACGGCAGGCGGTCAGGCAGGGCGCAGTGCGGATCTGGCTGTGTCCACTCACCCACGGCAGACGGTCAGGCAGGGCGCAGTGCGGATCTGGCTGTGTCCACTCACCCACGGCAGGCGGTCAGGCAGGGCGCAGTGCGGATCTGGCTGTGTCCACGCACCCACAGCATGCGGTCAGCCAGGGCGCAGTGCGGATCTGGCTGTGTCCACTCACCCACGGCAGGCGCTCAGGCAGAGCGCAGTGCGGATCTGGCTGTGTCCACTCACCCACGGCAGACTGTCAGGCAGGGCGCCGTGCGGATCTGGCTGTGTCCACTCGCCCACGGCAGACGGGCAGGCAGGGCGCAGTGCGGATCTGGCTGTGTCCACTCGCCCACGGGAGACGGGCATGCAGGGCGCAGTGCGGATCTGGCTGTGTCCACTTACCCACGGGAGACGGGCAGGTAGGGCGCAGTCGGATCTGGCTGTGTCCACCCACTGACGGAAGACGGGCAGGCAAGACGCAGTGCGGATCTGGCTGTGTCCACTCACCCACTGGAGACGGGCAGGCAGGGCGCAGTGCGGATATGGCTGTGTCCACTCACCCACGGGAGACGGGCAGGCTGGGCGCAGTGCGGATCTGGCTGTGTCCACTCACCCACGGGAGACGGGAAGGCAGGGCGCAGTGCGGATCTGGCTGTGTCCACTCACCCACGGGAGACGGGCAGGCAGGGCGCAGTGCGGATCTCGCTGTGTCCACTCACCCACGGCAGACGGTCAGGCAGGGCGCAGTGCGGATCTGGCTGTGTCCACTCACCCACGGCAGACGGGCAGGCAGGGCGCAGTGCGGATCTGGCTGTGTCCACTCGCCCACGGGAGACGGTCAGGCAGGGCGCAGTGCGGATCTGGCTGTGTCCACTCACCCACGGCAGGCGGTCAGGCAGGGCGCAGTGCGGATCTGGCTGTGTCCACGCACCCACAGCATGCGGTCAGCCAGGGCGCAGTGCGGATCTGGCTGTGTCCACTCACCCACGGCAGGCGCTCAGGCAGAGCGCAGTGCGGATCTGGCTGTGTCCACTCACCCACGGCAGACTGTCAGGCAGGGCGCCGTGCGGATCTGGCTATGTCCACTCGCCCACGGCAGACGGGCAGGCAGGGCGCAGTGCGGATCTGGCTGTGTCCACTCGCCCACGGGAGACGGGCATGCAGGGCGCAGTGCGGATCTGGCTGTGTCCACTTACCCACGGGAGACGGGCAGGCAGGGCGCAGTCGGATCTGGCTGTGTCCACCCACTGACGGAAGACGGGCAGGCAAGACGCAGTGCGGATCTGGCTGTGTCCACTCACCCACGAAGGACGGTCAGGCAGGGTGCAGTGCGGATCTGGCTGTGTCCACTCACCCACGGCAGAAGGGCAGGCAGGGCGCAGTGCGGATCTGGCTGTGTCCACTCACCCACGTGAGACGGGCAGGCAAGGCGCAGTGCGGATCTGGCTGTGTCCACTCACCCACGGGAGACGGTCAGGCAGGGCGCAGTGCGGACCTGGCTGTGTCCACTCACCCACGGCAGACGGTCAGGCAGTGCGCAGTGCGGATCTGGCTGTGTCCACTCGCCCACGGCAGACGGGCAGGCAGAGCACAGTGTGGATCGGGCTGTGTCCACTCACCCACGGCAGACGGGCAGGCAGGGCGCAGTGCGGATCTGGCTGTGTCCACTCACCCACGACAGACGGGCAGGCAGCGCGCAGTGCGGATCTGGCTGTTTCTAATCGCCCACGGGAGACGGGCAGGCAGCGCGCAGTTTGGATCTGCCTGTGTTCACTCACCCACGCGAGACGGGCAGGCCTGGTACAGTGCGGATCTGGCTGTGTCCACTCACTGAGGGGAGACGGGCAGGCAAGGTGCAGTGCGGATCTGGCTGTGTCCACTCACCCATGGGAGACGGGCAGGCAGGGCACAGTGCGGATCTGGCTGTGTCCACACACCCACGGGAGACGGTCAGGCAGGGCGCAGTGCGGATCTTGCTGTGTCCACTCACCCACGGCAGACGGGCAGGCAGGGCGCAGTGTGGATCTGGCTGTGTCCACACGCCCACTGGAGACGGGCAGGCAGGGCGCAGTGCGGATCTGGCTATGTCCATTCGCCCACTGGAGACAGGCAGGCAGGGCGCAGTGCGGATCTGGCTGTGTCCACTCACCCACGGGAGACGGGCAGGCAGGGCGCAGTGCGGATCTGGCTGTGTCCACTCACTGACGGGAGACGGGCAGGCATGTCACAGTGCAGATCTGGATGTGTCCACTCACACACGGCAGACGGGCAGGCAGGGCGCAGTGCGGATCTGGCTGTGTCCACTCACTGACGGGAGACGGGCAGGCAAGGCGCAGTGCCGATCTGGCTGTGTCCACAAACCCACGGCAGATGGTCAGGCAGGGCGCAGTGCGGATCTGGCTGTGTCCACTCGCCCACGGGAGACGGGCAGGCAGGGCACAGTGCGGATCTGGCTGTGTCCACTCACTGACAGGAGACGGGCAGGCAAGGCACAGTGCGGATCTGGCTCTGTCCACTCACCCACGGGAGATGGGCAGGCAGGGCGCAGTGCGGATCTGGCTGTGTCCACTCACCCACAGCAGACGGTCTGGCAGGGCGCAGTGTGGATCTGGCTGTGTCCACTCACCCACGGGAGACGGGCCGGCAGGGCGCAGTGCGGATCTGGCTGTGTCCACTCACCCACGGCAGACGGTCAGGCAGAGCGCAGTGCGGATCTGGCTGTGTCCACTCACCCACGGCAGAAGGGCAGGCAGGGCGCAGTGCGGATCTGGCTGTGTCCACTCGCCCACGGTAGACGGGCAGGCAGGGCGCAGTGCGGATCTGGCTGTGTCCACTCACCCACGGCAGGCGGTCAGGCAGGGCGCAGTGCGGATCTGGCTGTGTCCACTCGCCCACGGGTGACGGGCAGGCAGGGCGCAGTGCGGATATGGCTGTGTCAACTCACCCACGGCAGACGGGCAGGCAGGGCGCAGTGCGGATATGGCTGTGTCCACTCGCCCACGGCAGATGGGCAGGCAGCGCGCAGTGCGGATCTGGCTGTGTCTACTCGCCCACGGGAGACGGGCAGGCAGCGCGCAGTGCGGATCTGGCTGTGTCCACTCACCCACGGGAGACGGGCAGGCAGGGCACAGTGCGGATCTGGCTGGGTCCACTCACTGACGGGAGTCGGGCAGGAAGGGCGCAGTGCGGATCTGGCTATGTCCACTCACCCACGGGAGACGGTCAGGCAGGGCGCAGTGCGGATCTGGCTGTGTCCACTCACCCACGGCAGACGGGCAGGCAGGGCGCAGTGTGGATCTGGCTGTGTCCACTCGCCCACTGGAGACGGGCAGACAGGGCGCAGTACGCATCTGGCTGTATCCACTCGCCCACTGGAGACGGGCAGGCAGGGCGCAGTGCGGATCTGGCTGTATCCTCTCACCCACGTGAGACGGGCAGGCAAGGTGCAGTGCGGATCTGGCTGTGTCCACTCACCCACGGGAGACGGTCAGGCAGGGCGCAGTGCGGATCTGGCTGTGTCCACTCACCGACGGCAGACGGTCAGGCAGTGCGCAGTGCGGATCTGGCTGTGTCCACTCGCCCACGGCAGACGGGCAGGCAGAGCACAGTGTGGATCTGGCTGTTTCCACTCACCCACGGCAGACGGGCAGGCAGGGCGCAGTGCGGATATGGCTGTGTCCACTCGCCCACGGGAGACGGGCAGGCAGGGCGCAGTGCGGATCTGGCTGTGTCCACTTACCCACGGCAGGCGGTCAGGCAGGGCGCAGTGCGGATCTGGCTGTGTCCACTCACCCACGGCAGACGGTCAGGCAGGGCGCAGTGCGGATCTGGCTGTGTCCACTCACCCACGGCAGGCGGTCAGGCAGGGCGCAGTGCGGATCTGGCTGTGTCCACGCACCCACAGCATGCGGTCAGCCAGGGCGCAGTGCGGATCTGGCTGTGTCCACTCACCCACGGCAGGCGCTCAGGCAGAGCGCAGTGCGGATCTGGCTGTGTCCACTCACCCACGGCAGACTGTCAGGCAGGGCGCCGTGCGGATCTGGCTGTGTCCACTCGCCCACGGCAGACGGGCAGGCAGGGCGCAGTGCGGATCTGGCTGTGTCCACTCGCCCACGGGAGACGGGCATGCAGGGCGCAGTGCGGATCTGGCTGTGTCCACTTACCCACGGGAGACGGGCAGGCAGGGCGCAGTCGGATCTGGCTGTGTCCACCCACTGACGGAAGACGGGCAGGCAAGACGCAGTGCGGATCTGGCTGTGTCCACTCACCCACGGGAGACGGGCAGGCAGGGCGCAGTGCGGATATGGCTGTGTCCACTCACCCACGGGAGACGGGCAGGCTGGGCGCAGTGCGGATCTGGCTGTGTCCACTCACCCACGGGAGACGGGAAGGCAGGGCGCAGTGCGGATCTGGCTGTGTCCACTCACCCACGGGAGACGGGCAGGCAGGGCGCAGTGCGGATCTCGCTGTGTCCACTCACCCACGGCAGACGGTCAGGCAGGGCGCAGTGCGGATCTGGCTGTGTCCACTCACCCACGGCAGACGGGCAGGCAGGGCGCAGTGCGGATCTGGCTGTGTCCACTCGCCCACGGGAGACGGTCAGGCAGGGCGCAGTGCGGATCTGGCTGTGTCCACTCACCCACGGCAGGCGGTCAGGCAGGGCGCAGTGCGGATCTGGCTGTGTCCACGCACCCACAGCATGCGGTCAGCCAGGGCGCAGTGCGGATCTGGCTGTGTCCACTCACCCACGGCAGGCGCTCAGGCAGAGCGCAGTGCGGATCTGGCTGTGTCCACTCACCCACGGCAGACTGTCAGGCAGGGCGCCGTGCGGATCTGGCTATGTCCACTCGCCCACGGCAGACGGGCAGGCAGGGCGCAGTGCGGATCTGGCTGTGTCCACTCGCCCACGGGAGACGGGCATGCAGGGCGCAGTGCGGATCTGGCTGTGTCCACTTACCCACGGGAGACGGGCAGGCAGGGCGCAGTCGGATCTGGCTGTGTCCACCCACTGACGGAAGACGGGCAGGCAAGACGCAGTGCGGATCTGGCTGTGTCCACTCACCCACGAAGGACGGTCAGGCAGGGTGCAGTGCGGATCTGGCTGTGTCCACTCACCCACGGCAGAAGGGCAGGCAGGGCGCAGTGCGGATCTGGCTGTGTCCACTCACCCACGTGAGACGGGCAGGCAAGGCGCAGTGCGGATCTGGCTGTGTCCACTCACCCACGGGAGACGGTCAGGCAGGGCGCAGTGCGGACCTGGCTGTGTCCACTCACCCACGGCAGACGGTCAGGCAGTGCGCAGTGCGGATCTGGCTGTGTCCACTCGCCCACGGCAGACGGGCAGGCAGAGCACAGTGTGGATCGGGCTGTGTCCACTCACCCACGGCAGACGGGCAGGCAGGGCGCAGTGCGGATCTGGCTGTGTCCACTCACCCACGACAGACGGGCAGGCAGCGCGCAGTGCGGATCTGGCTGTTTCTAATCGCCCACGGGAGACGGGCAGGCAGCGCGCAGTTTGGATCTGCCTGTGTTCACTCACCCACGCGAGACGGGCAGGCCTGGTACAGTGCGGATCTGGCTGTGTCCACTCACTGAGGGGAGACGGGCAGGCAAGGTGCAGTGCGGATCTGGCTGTGTCCACTCACCCATGGGAGACGGGCAGGCAGGGCACAGTGCGGATCTGGCTGTGTCCACACACCCACGGGAGACGGTCAGGCAGGGCGCAGTGCGGATCTTGCTGTGTCCACTCACCCACGGCAGACGGGCAGGCAGGGCGCAGTGTGGATCTGGCTGTGTCCACACGCCCACTGGAGACGGGCAGGCAGGGCGCAGTGCGGATCTGGCTATGTCCATTCGCCCACTGGAGACAGGCAGGCAGGGCGCAGTGCGGATCTGGCTGTGTCCACTCACCCACGGGAGACGGGCAGGCAGGGCGCAGTGCGGATCTGGCTGTGTCCACTCACTGACAGGAGACGGGCAGGCAAGGCACAGTGCGGATCTGGCTCTGTCCACTCACCCACGGGAGATGGGCAGGCAGGGCGCAGTGCGGATCTGGCTGTGTCCACTCACCCACAGCAGACGGTCTGGCAGGGCGCAGTGTGGATCTGGCTGTGTCCACTCACCCACGGGAGACGGGCCGGCAGGGCGCAGTGCGGATCTGGCTGTGTCCACTCACCCACGGCAGACGGTCAGGCAGAGCGCAGTGCGGATCTGGCTGTGTCCACTCACCCACGGCAGAAGGGCAGGCAGGGCGCAGTGCGGATCTGGCTGTGTCCACTCGCCCATGGTAGACGGGCAGGCAGGGCGCAGTGCGGATCTGGCTGTGTCCACTCACCCACGGCAGGCGGTCAGGCAGGGCGCAGTGCGGATCTGGCTGTGTCCACTCGCCCACGGGTGACGGGCAGGCAGGGCGCAGTGCGGATATGGCTGTGTCAACTCACCCACGGCAGACGGGCAGGCAGGGCGCAGTGCGGATATGGCTGTGTCCACTCGCCCACGGCAGATGGGCAGGCAGCGCGCAGTGCGGATCTGGCTGTGTCTACTCGCCCACGGGAGACGGGCAGGCAGCGCGCAGTGCGGATCTGGCTGTGTCCACTCACCCACGGGAGACGGGCAGGCAGGGCACAGTGCGGATCTGGCTGGGTCCACTCACTGACGGGAGTCGGGCAGGAAGGGCGCAGTGCGGATCTGGCTATGTCCACTCACCCACGGGAGACGGTCAGGCAGGGCGCAGTGCGGATCTGGCTGTGTCCACTCACCCACGGCAGACGGGCAGGCAGGGCGCAGTGTGGATCTGGCTGTGTCCACTCGCCCACTGGAGACGGGCAGACAGGGCGCAGTACGCATATGGCTGTATCCACTCGCCCACTGGAGACGGGCAGGCAGGGCGCAGTGCGGATCTGGCTGTATCCTCTCACCCACGTGAGACGGGCAGGCAAGGTGCAGTGCGGATCTGGCTGTGTCCACTCACCCACGGGAGACGGTCAGGCAGGGCGCAGTGCGGATCTGGCTGTGTCCACTCACCGACGGCAGACGGTCAGGCAGTGCGCAGTGCGGATCTGGCTGTGTCCACTCGCCCACGGCAGACGGGCAGGCAGAGCACAGTGTGGATCTGGCTGTTTCCACTCACCCACGGCAGACGGGCAGGCAGGGCGCAGTGCGGATATGGCTGTGTCCACTCGCCCACGACAGACGGGCAGGCAGCGCGCAGTGCGGATCTGGCTGTTTCTAATCGCCCACGGGAGACGGGCAGGCAGCGCGCAGTTTGGATCTGCCTGTGTTCACTCACCCACGCGAGACGGGCAGGCAGGGCGCAGTGCGGATCTGGCTGTGTCCACTCACTGACGGGAGACGGGCAGGCAAGGTGCAGTGCGGATCTGGCTGTGTCCACTCACCCATGGGAGACGGGCAGGCAGGGCACAGTGCGGATCTGGCTGTGTCCACACACCCACGGGAGACGGTCAGGCAGGGCGCAGTGCGGATCTGGCTGTGTCCACTCACCCACGGCAGACGGGCAGGCAGGGCGCAGTGTGGATCTGGCTGTGTCCACACGCCTACTGGAGACGGGCAGGCAGGGCGCAGTGCGGATCTGGCTCTGTCCATTCGCCCACTGGAGACAGGCAGGCAGGGCGCAGTGCGGATCTGGCTGTGTCCACTCACGCACGGGAGACGGGCAGGCAGGGCGCAGTGCGGATCTGGCTGTGTCCACTCACTGACGGGAGACGGGCAGGCATGTCGCAGTGCGGATCTGGCTGTGTCCACTCACACACGGCAGACGGGCAGGCAGGGCGCAGTGCGGATCTGGCTGTGTCCACTCACTGACGGGAGACGGGCAGGCAAGGCGCAGTGCCGATCTGGCTGTGTCCACAAACCCACGGCAGATGGTCAGGTAGGGCGCAGTGCGGATCTGCCTGTGTCCACTCACAAACGGCAGAAGGGCAGGCAGGGCGCAGTGCGGATCTGGCTGTGTCCACTCGCCCCCGGGAGTCGGGCAGGCAAGGCGCTGTGCCGATCTGGCTGTGTCCACTCACCCACGGCAGGCGGTCAGGCAGGGCGCAGTGCGGATCTGGCTGTGTCCACTCACCCACGGCAGACGGTCAGGCAGGGCGCAGTGCGGATCTGGCTGTGTCCACTCGCCCACGGCAGACGGGCAGGCAGGGCGCAGTGTGGATCTGGCTGTGTCCACTCACCCACGGCAGACGGTCAGGCAGGGCGCAGTGTGGATCTGGCTGTGTCCACTCGCCCACGGCAGATGGGCAGGCAGGGCGCAGTGCGGATCTGGCTGTGTCCACTCACCCACGGGAGATGGTCAGGCAGGGCGCAGTGCGGATCTGGCTGTGTCCACTCACCCACAGCAGACGGTCTGGCAGGGCGCAGTGTGGATCTGGCTGTGTCCACTCACCCACGGGAGACGGGCAGGCAGGGCGCAGTGCGGATCTGGCTGTGTCCACTCACCCACGGCAGACGGTCAGGCAGGGCGCAGTGCGGATCTGGCTGTGTCCACTCACCCACGGCAGAAGGGCAGGCAGGGCGCAGTGCGGATCTGGCTGTGTCCACTCGCCCACGGTAGACGGGCAGGCAGGGCGCAGTGCGGATCTGGCTGTGTCCACTCGCCCACGGGAGACGGGCATGCAGGGCGCAGTGCGGATCTGGCTGTGTCCACTCACGCACGGCAGACGGTCAGGCAGGGCGCAGTGCGGATCTGACTGTGTCCACTCTCCCACGGGAGATGGGCAGGCAAGGCGCAGTGCGGATCTGGCTGTGTCCACTCACCCATGGGAGACGGGAAGAGACGGTTCTGTGTGGATCTGGCTATGTCCACTGACCCACGGCAGACGGGCAGGCAGGGCGCAGTGCGGATCTGGCTGTGTCGACTCGCCCACGGGAGACGGGCAGGCAGGGCGCAGTGCGGATCTGGCTGTGTCCACTCGCCCACGGGAGACGGGCAGGCAAGGCGCAGTGCGGATCTGGCTGTGTCCACTCGCCCACGGGAGACGGGCAGGCAGGGCGCAGTGCGGATCTGGCGGTGTCCACTCACCCACGGGAGACGGGCAGGCAGGGCGCAGTGCGGGTCCGGCTGTGTCCACTCACCCACGGGAGACGGGCAGAGACGGTGCTGTGTGGATCTGGCTATGTCCACTGACCCACGGCAGACGGGCAGGCAGGGCGCAGTACGGATCTGGCTGTGTCCACTCACCCACGGCAGACGGGCAGGCAGGGCGCAGTGCGGATATGGCTGTGTCCACTCACCCACGGGAGACGGGCAGGCTGGGCGCAGTGCGGATCTGGCTGTTTCCACTCACCCACGGGAGACGGGAAGGCAGGGCGCAGTGCGGATCTGGCTGTGTCCACTCACCCACGGGAGACGGGCAGGCAGGGCGCAGTGCGGATCTCGCTGTGTCCACTCACCCACGGCAGACGGTCAGGCAGGGCGCAGTGCGGATCTGGCTGTGTCCACTCACCCACGGCAGACGGGCAGGCAGGGCGCAGTGCGGATCTGGCTGTGTCCACTCGCCCACGGGAGACGGGCAGGCAGGGCGCAGTGCGGATCTGGCTGTGTCCACTTACCCACGGCAGGCGGTCAGGCAGGGCGCAGTGCGGATCTGGCTGTGTCCACTCACCCACGGCAGACGGTCAGGCAGGGCGCAGTGCGGATCTGGCTGTGTCCACTCACCCAAGGCAGGCGGTCAGGCAGGGCGCAGTGCGGATCTGGCTGTGTCCACGCACCCACAGCATGCCGTCAGCCAGGGCGCAGTGCGGATCTGGCTGTGTCCACTCACCCACGGCAGGCGCTCAGGCAGGGCGCAGTGCGGATCTGGCTGTGTCCACTCACCCACGGCAGACTGTCAGGCAGGGCGCCGTGCGGATCTGGCTATGTCCACTCGCCCACGGCAGACGGGCAGGCAGGGCGCAGTGCGGATCTGGCTGTGTCCACTCGCCCACGGGAGACGGGCATGCAGGGCGCAGTGCGGATCTGGCTGTGTCCACTTACCCACGGGAGACGGGCAGGCAGGGCGCAGTCGGATCTGGCTGTGTCCACCCACTGACGGAAGACGGGCAGGCAAGACGCAGTGCGGATCTGGCTGTGTCCACTCACCCACGGGAGACGGGCAGGCAGGGCGCAGTGCGGATATGGCTGTGTCCACTCACCCACGGGAGACGGGAAGGCAGGGCGCAGTGCGGATCTGGCTGTGTCCACTCACCCACGGGAGACGGGCAGGCAGGGCGCAGTGCGGATCTCGCTGTGTCCACTCACCCACGGCAGACGGTCAGGCAGGGCGCAGTGCGGATCTGGCTGTGTCCACTTACCCACGGGAGACGGGCAGGCAGGGCGCAGTCGGATCTGGCTGTGTCCACCCACTGACGGAAGACGGGCAGGCAAGACGCAGTGCGGATCTGGCTGTGTCCACTCACCCACGGGAGACGGGCAGGCAGGGCGCAGTGCGGATATGGCTGTGTCCACTCGCCCACGGGAGACGGGAAGGCAGGGCGCAGTGCGGATCTGGCTGTGTCCACTCACCCACGGGAGACGGGCAGGCAGGGCGCAGTGCGGATCTCGCTGTGTCCACTCACCCACGGCAGACGGTCAGGCAGGGCGCAGTGCGGATCTGGCTGTGTCCACTCACCCACGGCAGACGGGCAGGCAGGGCGCAGTGCGGATCTGGCTGTGTCCACTCGCCCACGGGAGACGGGCAGGCAGGGCGCAGTGCGGATCTGGCTGTGTCCACTTACCCACGGCAGGCGGTCAGGCAGGGCGCAGTGCGGATCTGGCTGTGTCCACTCACCCACGGCAGACGGTCAGGCAGGGCGCAGTGCGGATCTGGCTGTGTCCACTCACCCACGGGAGACGGGAAGGCAGGGCGCAGTGCGGATCTGGCTGTGTCCACTCACCCACGGGAGACGGGCAGGCAGGGCGCAGTGCGGATCTCGCTGTGTCCACTCACCCACGGCAGACGGTCAGGCAGGGCGCAGTGCGGATCTGGCTGTGTCCACTCACCCACGGCAGACGGGCAGGCAGGGCGCAGTGCGGATCTGGCTGTGTCCACTCGCCCACGGGAGACGGGCAGGCAGGGCGCAGTGCGGATCTGGCTGTGTCCACTTACCCACGGCAGGCGGTCAGGCAGGGCGCAGTGCGGATCTGGCTGTGTCCACTCACCCACGGCAGACGGTCAGGCAGGGCGCAGTGCGGATCTGGCTGTGTCCACTCACCCACGGCAGGCGGTCAGGCAGGGCGCAGTGCGGATCTGGCTGTGTCCACGCACCCACAACATGCGGTCAGCCAGGGCGCAGTGCGGATCTGGCTGTGTCCACTCACCCACGGCAGGCGCTCAGGCAGAGCGCAGTGCGGATCTGGCTGTGTCCACTCACCCACGGCAGACTGTCAGGCAGGGCGCCGTGCGGATCTGGCTATGTCCACTCGCCCACGGCAGACGGGCAGGCAGGGCGCAGTGCGGATCTGGCTGTGTCCACTCGCCCACGGGAGACAGGCATGCAGGGCGCAGTGCGGATCTGGCTGTGTCCACTTACCCACGGGAGACGGGCAGGCAGGGCGCAGTCGGATCTGGCTGTGTCCACCCACTGACGGAAGACGGGCAGGCAAGACGCAGTGCGGATCTGGCTGTGTCCACTCACCCACGGGAGACGGGCAGGCAGGGCGCAGTGCGGATCTGGCTGTGTCCACTCACCCACGGGAGACGAGCAGGCTGGGCGCAGTGCGGATCTGGCTGTGTCCACTCACCCACGGGAGACGGGAAGGCAGGGCGCAGTACGGATCTGGCTGTGTCCACTCACCCACGGCAGGCAGTCAGGCAGGGCGCAGTGCGGATCTGGCTGTGTCCACTCACCCAAGGCAGGCGGTCAGGCAGGGCGCAGTGCGGATCTGGCTGTGTCCACTCACCCACGGCAGGCAGTCAGGCAGGGCGCAGTGCGGATCTGGCTGTTTCCACTCGCCAACGGCAGACGGGCAGGCAGGGCGCAGTGCGGATCTGGCTGTGTCCACTCACCCACGTCAGACGGTCAGACAGGGTGCAGTGCGGATCTGGCTGTGTCCACTCACCACGGGAGACGGGCAGGCAGGGCGCAGTGCGGATCTGGCTGTGTCCACCCACCCACGTGAGACGGGCAGGCAAGGCTCAGTGCGGATATGGCTGTGTCCACTCACCCACGGGAGACGGGCAGGGAGGGCCCAGTGCGGATCTGGCTGTGTCCACTCACCCACGGGAGACGGGCAGGCAGGGCGCAGTGCGGATCTGGCTGTGTCCACGCACCCACAGCATGCGGTCAGCCAGGGCGCAGTGCGGATCTGGCTGTGTCCACTCACCCACGGCAGGCGCTCAGGCAGAGCGCAGTGCGGATCTGGCTGTGTCCACTCACCCACGGCAGACTGTCAGGCAGGGCGCCGTGCGGATCTGGCTATGTCCACTCGCCCACGGCAGACGGGCAGGCAGGGCGCAGTGCGGATCTGGCTGTGTCCACTCGCCCACGGGAGACGGGCAGGCAGGGCGCAGTGCGGATCTGGCTGTGTCCACTTACCCACGGGAGACGGGCAGGCAGGGCGCAGTCGGATCTGGCTGTGTCCACTCACTGACGGAAGACGGGCAGGCAAGACGCAGTGTGGATCTGGCTGTGTCCACTCACCCACGGGAGACGGGCAGGCAGGGCGCAGTGCGGATCTGGCTGTGTCCACTCACCCACGGGAGACGGGCAGGCTGGGCGCAGTGCGGATCTGCCTGTGTCCACTCACCCACGGGAGACGGGAAGGCAGGGCGCAGTACGGATCTGGCTGTGTCCACTCACCCACGGCAGGCGGTCAGGCAGGGCGCAGTGCGGATCTGGCTGTGTCCACTCACCCACGGCAGGCGGTCAGGCAGGGCGCAGTGCGGATCTGACTGTGTCCACTCTCCCACGGCAGACGGTCAGGCAGGGCGCAGTGCGGATCTGACTGTGTCCACTCTCCCACGGGAGATGGGCAGGCAAGGCGCAGTGCGGATCTGGCTGTGTCCACTCACCCATGGGAGACGGGAAGAGACGGTGCTGTGTGGATCTGGCTATGTCCACTGACCCACGGCAGACGGGCAGGCAGGGCGCAGTGCGGATCTGGCTGTGTCGACTCGCCCACGGGAGACGGGCAGGCAGGGCGCAGTGCGGATCTGGCTGTGTCCACTCGCCCACGGGAGACGGGCAGGCAAGGCGCAGTGCGGATCTGGCTGTGTCCACTCGCCCACGGGAGACGGGCAGGCAGGGCGCAGTGCGGATCTGGCGGTGTCCACTCACCCACGGGAGACGGGCAGGCAGGGCGCAGTGCGGGTCCGGCTGTGTCCACTCACCCACGGGATACGGGCAGAGACGGTGCTGTGTGGATCTGGCTATGTCCACTGACCCACGGCAGACGGGAAGGCAGGGCGCAGTGCGGATCTGGCTGTGTCCACTCACCCACGGGAGACGGGCAGGTAGGGCGCAGTGCGGATCTCGCTGTGTCCACTCACCCACGGCAGACGGTCAGGCAGGGCGCAGTGCGGATCTGGCTGTGTCCACTCACCCACGGCAGACGGGCAGGCAGGGCGCAGTGCGGATCTGGCTGTGTCCACTCGCCCACGGGAGACGGGCAGGCAGGGCGCAGTGCGGATCTGGCTGTGTCCACTTACCCACGGCAGGTGGTCAGGCAGGGCGCAGTGCGGATCTGGCTGTGTCCACTCACCCACGGCAGACGGTCAGGCAGGGCGCAGTGCGGATCTGGCTGTGTCCACTCACCCACGGCAGGCGGTCAGGCAGGGCGCAGTGCGGATCTGGCTGTGTCCACGCACCCACAGCATGCGGTCAGCCAGGGCGCAGTGCGGATCTGGCTGTGTCCACTCACCCACGGCAGGCGCTCAGGCAGAGCTCAGTGCGGATCTGGCTGTGTCCACTCACCCACGGCAGACTGTCAGGCAGGGCGCCGTGCGGATCTGGCTATGTCCACTCGCCCACGGCAGACGGGCAGGCAGGGCGCAGTGCGGATCTGGCTGTGTCCACTCGCCCACGGGAGACGGGCATGCAGGGCGCAGTGCGGATCTGGCTGTGTCCACTTACCCACGGGAGACGGGCAGGCAGGGCGCAGTCGGATCTAGCTGTGTCCACCCACCGACGGAAGACGGGCAGGCAAGACGCAGTGCGGATCTGGCTGTGTCCACTCACCCACGGGAGACGGGCAGGCAGGGCGCAGTGCGGATCTGGCTGTGTCCACTCACCCACGGGAGACGGGCAGGCTGGGCGCAGTGCGGATCTGGCTGTGTCCACTCACCCACGGGAGACGGGAAGGCAGGGCGCAGTACGGATCTAGCTGTGTCCACTCACCCACGGCAGGCAGTCAGGCAAGACGCAGTGCGGATCTGGCTGTGTCCACTCACCCACGGGAGACGGGCAGGCAGGGCGCAGTGCGGATATGGCTGTGTCCACTCACCCACGGGAGACGGGAAGGCAGGGCGCAGTGCGGATCTGGCTGTGTCCACTCACCCACGGGAGACGGGCAGGCAGGGCGCAGTGCGGATCTCGCTGTGTCCACTCACCCACGGCAGACGGTCAGGCAGGGCGCAGTGCGGATCTGGCTGTGTCCACTCACCCACGGCAGACGGGCAGGCAGGGCGCAGTGCGGATCTGGCTGTTCCACTCGCCCACGGGAGACGGGCAGGCAGGTCGCAGTGCGGATCTGGCTGTGTCCACTTACCCACGGCAGGCGGTCAGGCAGGGCGCAGTGCGGATCTGGCTGTGTCCACTCACCCACGGCAGACGGTCAGGCAGGGCGCAGTGCGGATCTGGCTGTGTCCACTCACCCACGGGAGACGGGAAGGCAGGGCGCAGTGCGGATCTGGCTGTGTCCACTCACCCACGGGAGACGGGCAGGCAGGGCGCAGTGCGGATCTCGCTGTGTCCACTCACCCACGGCAGACGGTCAGGCAGGGCGCAGTGCGGATCTGGCTGTGTCCACTCACCCACGGCAGACGGGCAGGCAGGGCGCAGTGCGGATCTGGCTGTGTCCACTCGCCCACGGGAGACGGGCAGGCAGGGCGCAGTGCGGATCTGGCTGTGTCCACTTACCCACGGCAGGCGGTCAGGCAGGGCGCAGTGCGGATCTGGCTGTGTCCACTCACCCACGGCAGACGGTCAGGCAGGGCGCAGTGCGGATCTGGCTGTGTCCACTCACCCACGGCAGGCGGTCAGGCAGGGCGCAGTGCGGATCTGGCTGTGTCCACGCACCCACAGCATGCGGTCAGCCAGGGCGCAGTGCGGATCTGGCTGTGTCCACTCACCCACGGCAGGCGCTCAGGCAGAGCGCAGTGCGGATCTGGCTGTGTCCACTCACCCACGGCAGACTGTCAGGCAGGGCGCCGTGCGGATCTGGCTATGTCCACTCGCCCACGGCAGACGGGCAGGCAGGGCGCAGTGCGGATCTTGCTGTGTCCACTCACCCACGGCAGACGGGCAGGCAGGGCGCAGTGTGGATCTGGCTGTGTCCACACGCCCACTGGAGACGGGCAGGCAGGGCGCAGTGCGGATCTGGCTATGTCCATTCGCCCACTGGAGACAGGCAGGCAGGGCGCAGTGCGGATCTGGCTGTGTCCACTCACCCACGGGAGACGGGCAGGCAGGGCGCAGTGCGGATCTGGCTGTGTCCACTCACTGACGGGAGACGGGCAGGCATGTCACAGTGCAGATCTGGATGTGTCCACTCACACACGGCAGACGGGCAGGCAGGGCGCAGTGCGGATCTGGCTGTGTCCACTCACTGACGGGAGACGGGCAGGCAAGGCGCAGTGCCGATCTGGCTGTGTCCACAAACCCACGGCAGATGGTCAGGTAGGGCGCAGTGTGGATCTGGCTGTGTCCACTCGCCCACGGCAGACGGGCAGGCAGGGCGCAGTGCGGATCTGGCTGTGTCCACTCACCCACGGGAGACCGGCAGGCAGGGCGCAGTGCGGATCTGGCTGTGTCCACTCGCCCACGGGAGACGGGCAGGCAGGGCACAGTGCGGATCTGGCTGTGTCCACTCACTGACAGGAGACGGGCAGGCAAGGCACAGTGCGGATCTGGCTCTGTCCACTCACCCACGGGAGATGGGCAGGCAGGGCGCAGTGCGGATCTGGCTGTGTCCACTCACCCACAGCAGACGGTCTGGCAGGGCGCAGTGTGGATCTGGCTGTGTCCACTCACCCACGGGAGACGGGCCGGCAGGGCGCAGTGCGGATCTGGCTGTGTCCACTCACCCACGGCAGACGGTCAGGCAGAGCGCAGTGCGGATCTGGCTGTGTCCACTCACCCACGGCAGAAGGGCAGGCAGGGCGCAGTGCGGATCTGGCTGTGTCCACTCGCCCACGGTAGACGGGCAGGCAGGGCGCAGTGCGGATCTGGCTGTGTCCACTCACCCACGGCAGGCGGTCAGGCAGGGCGCAGTGCGGATCTGGCTGTGTCCACTCGCCCACGGGTGACGGGCAGGCAGGGCGCAGTGCGGATATGGCTGTGTCAACTCACCCACGGCAGACGGGCAGGCAGGGCGCAGTGCGGATATGGCTGTGTCCACTCGCCCACGGCAGATGGGCAGGCAGCGCGCAGTTCGGATCTGGCTGTGTCTACTCGCCCACGGGAGACGGGCAGGCAGCGCGCAGTGCGGATCTGGCTGTGTCCACTCACCCACGGGAGACGGGCAGGCAGGGCACAGTGCGGATCTGGCTGGGTCCACTCACTGACGGGAGTCGGGCAGGAAGGGCGCAGTGCGGATCTGGCTATGTCCACTCACCCACGGGAGACGGTCAGGCAGGGCGCAGTGCGGATCTGGCTGTGTCCACTCACCCACGGCAGACGGGCAGGCAGGGCGCAGTGTGGATCTGGCTGTGTCCACTCGCCCACTGGAGACGGGCAGACAGGGCGCAGTACGCATCTGGCTGTATCCACTCGCCCACTGGAGACGGGCAGGCAGGGCGCAGTGCGGATCTGGCTGTATCCTCTCACCCACGTGAGACGGGCAGGCAAGGTGCAGTGCGGATCTGGCTGTGTCCACTCACCCACGGGAGACGGTCAGGCAGGGCGCAGTGCGGATCTGGCTGTGTCCACTCACTGACGGCAGACGGTCAGGCAGTGCGCAGTGCGGATCTGGCTGTGTCCACTCGCCCACGGCAGACGGGCAGGCAGAGCACAGTGTGGATCTGGCTGTTTCCACTCACCCACGGCAGACGAGCAGGCAGGGCGCAGTGCGGATATGGCTGTGTCCACTCGCCCACGACAGACGGGCAGGCAGCGCGCAGTGCGGATCTGGCTGTTTCTAATCGCCCACGGGAGACGGGCAGGCAGCGCGCAGTTTGGATCTGCCTGTGTTCACTCACCCACGCGAGACGGGCAGGCAGGGCACAGTGCGGATCTGGCTGTGTCCACTCACTGACGGGAGACGGGCAGGCAAGGTGCAGTGCGGATCTGGCTGTGTCCACTCACCCATGGGAGACGGGCAGGCAGGGCACAGTGCGGATCTGGCTGTGTCCACACACCCACGGGAGACGGTCAGGCAGGGCGCAGTGCGGATCTGGCTGTGTCCACTCACCCACGGCAGACGGGCAGGCAGGGCGCAGTGTGGATCTGACTGTGTCCACACGCCCACTGGAGACGGGCAGGCAGGGCGCAGTGCGGATCTGGCTCTGTCCATTCGCCCACTGGAGACAGGCAGGCAGGGCGCAGTGCGGATCTGGCTGTGTCCACTCACCCACGGGAGACGGGCAGGCAGGGCGCAGTGCGGATCTGGCTGTGTCCACTCACTGACGGGAGACGGGCAGGCATGTCGCAGTGCGGATCTGGCTGTGTCCACTCACACACGGCAGACGGGCAGGCAGGGCGCAGTGCGGATCTGGCTGTGTCCACTCACTGACGGGAGACGGGCAGGCAAGGCGCAGTGCCGATCTGGCTGTGTCCACAAACCCACGGCAGATGGTCAGGTAGGGCGCAGTGCGGATCTGCCTGTGTCCACTCACAAACGGCAGAAGGGCAGGCAGGGCGCAGTGCGGATCTGGCTGTGTCCACTCGCCCCCGGGAGTCGGGCAGGCAAGGCGCTGTGCCGATCTGGCTGTGTCCACTCACCCACGGCAGGCGGTCAGGCAGGGCGCAGTGCGGATCTGGCTGTGTCCACTCACCCACGGCAGACGGTCAGGCAGGGCGCAGTGCGGATCTGGCTGTGTCCACTCGCCCACGGCAGACGGGCAGGCAGGGCGCAGTGTGGATCTGGCTGTGTCCACTCACCCACGGCAGACGGTCAGGCAGGGCGCAGTGTGGATCTGGCTGTGTCCACTCGCCCACGGCAGATGGGCAGGCAGGGCGCAGTGCGGATCTGGCTGTGTCCACTCACCCACGGGAGACCGGCAGGCAGGGCGCAGTGCGGATCTGGCTGTGTCCACTCGCCCACGGGAGACGGGCAGGCAGGGCGCAGTGCGGATCTGGCTGTGTCCACTCACTGACAGGAGACGGGCAGGCAAGGCACAGTGCGGATCTGGCTGTGTCCACTCACCCACGGGAGATGGTCAGGCAGGGCGCAGTGCGGATCTGGCTGTGTCCACTCACCCACAGCAGACGGTCTGGCAGGGCGCAGTGTGGATCTGGCTGTGTCCACTCACCCACGGGAGACGGGCAGGCAGGGCGCAGTGCGGATCTGGCTGTGTCCACTCACCCACGGCAGACGGTCAGGCAGGGCGCAGTGCGGATCTGGCTGTGTCCACTCACCCACGGCAGAAGGGCAGGCAGGGCGCAGTGCGGATCTGGCTGTGTCCACTCGCCCACGGTAGACGGGCAGGCAGGGCGCAGTGCGGATCTGGCTGTGTCCACTCGCCCACGGGAGACGGGCATGCAGGGCGCAGTGCGGATCTGGCTGTGTCCACTCACGCACGGCAGACGGTCAGGCAGGGCGCAGTGCGGATCTGACTGTGTCCACTCTCCCACGGGAGATGGGCAGGCAAGGCGCAGTGCGGATCTGGCTGTGTCCACTCACCCATGGGAGACGGGAAGAGACGGTTCTGTGTGGATCTGGCTATGTCCACTGACCCACGGCAGACGGGCAGGCAGGGCGCAGTGCGGATCTGTCTGTGTCGACTCGCCCACGGGAGACGGGCAGGCAGGGCGCAGTGCGGATCTGGCTGTGTCCACTCGCCCACGGGAGACGGGCAGGCAAGGCGCAGTGCGGATCTGGCTGTGTCCACTCGCCCACGGGAGACGGGCAGGCAGGGCGCAGTGCGGATCTGGCGGTGTCCACTCACCCACGGGAGACGGGCAGGCAGGGCGCAGTGCGGGTCCGGCTGTGTCCACTCACCCACGGGAGACGGGCAGAGACGGTGCTGTGTGGATCTGGCTATGTCCACTGACCCACGGCAGACGGGCAGGCAGGGCGCAGTACGGATCTGGCTGTGTCCACTCACCCACGGCAGACGGGCAGGCAGGGCGCAGTGCGGATATGGCTGTGTCCACTCACCCACGGGAGACGGGCAGGCTGGGCGCAGTGCGGATCTGGCTGTTTCCACTCACCCACGGGAGACGGGAAGGCAGGGCGCAGTGCGGATCTGGCTGTGTCCACTCACCCACGGGAGACGGGCAGGCAGGGCGCAGTGCGGATCTCGCTGTGTCCACTCACCCACGGCAGACGGTCAGGCAGGGCGCAGTGCGGATCTGGCTGTGTCCACTCACCCACGGCAGACGGGCAGGCAGGGCGCAGTGCGGATCTGGCTGTGTCCACTCGCCCACGGGAGACGGGCAGGCAGGGCGCAGTGCGGATCTGGCTGTGTCCACTTACCCACGGCAGGCGGTCAGGCAGGGCGCAGTGCGGATCTGGCTGTGTCCACTCACCCACGGCAGACGGTCAGGCAGGGCGCAGTGCGGATCTGGCTGTGTCCACTCACCCACGGCAGGCGGTCAGGCAGGGCGCAGTGCGGATCTGGCTGTGTCCACGCACCCACAGCATGCGGTCAGCCAGGGCGCAGTGCGGATCTGGCTGTGTCCACTCACCCACGGCAGGCGCTCAGGCAGGGCGCAGTGCGGATCTGGCTGTGTCCACTCACCCACGGCAGACTGTCAGGCAGGGCGCCGTGCGGATCTGGCTATGTCCACTCGCCCACGGCAGACGGGCAGGCAGGGCGCAGTGCGGATCTGGCTGTGTCCACTCGCCCACGGGAGACGGGCATGCAGGGCGCAGTGCGGATCTGGCTGTGTCCACTTACCCACGGGAGACGGGCAGGCAGGGCGCAGTCGGATCTGGCTGTGTCCACCCACTGACGGAAGACGGGCAGGCAAGACGCAGTGCGGATCTGGCTGTGTCCACTCACCCACGGGAGACGGGCAGGCAGGGCGCAGTGCGGATATGGCTGTGTCCACTCACCCACGGGAGACGGGAAGGCAGGGCGCAGTGCGGATCTGGCTGTGTCCACTCACCCACGGGAGACGGGCAGGCAGGGCGCAGTGCGGATCTCGCAGTGTGCACTCACCCACGGCAGACGGTCAGGCAGGGCGCAGTGCGGATCTGGCTGTGTCCACTCACCCACGGCAGACGGGCAGGCAGGGCGCAGTGCGGATCTGGCTGTGTCCACTCGCCCACGGGAGACGGGCAGGCAGGGCGCAGTGCGGATCTGGCTGTGTCCACTTACCCACGGCAGGCGGTCAGGCAGGGCGCAGTGCGGATCTGGCTGTGTCCACTCACCCACGGCAGACGGTCAGGCAGGGCGCAGTGTGTATCTGGCTGTGTCCACTCACCCACGGCAGGCGGTCAGGCAGGGCGCAGTGCGGATCTGGCTGTGTCCACGCACCCACAGCATGCGGTCAGCCAGGGCGCAGTGCGGATCTGGCTGTGTCCACTCACCCACGGCAGGCGCTCAGGCAGAGCGCAGTGCGGATCTGGCTGTGTCCACTCACCCACGGCAGACTGTCAGGCAGGGCGCCGTGCGGATCTGGCTATGTCCACTCGCCCACGGCAGACGGGCAGGCAGGGCGCAGTGCGGATCTGGCTGTGTCCACTCGCCCACGGGAGACGGGCATGCAGGGCGCAGTGCGGATCTGGCTGTGTCCACTTACCCACGGGAGACGGGCAGGCATGGCGCAGTCGGATCTGGCTGTGTCCACCCACTGACGGAAGACGGGCAGGCAAGACGCAGTGCGGATCTGGCTGTGTCCACTCACCCACGGGAGACGGGCAGGCAGGGCGCAGTGCGGATCTGGCTGTGTCCACTCACCCACGGGAGACGGGCAGGCTGGGCGCAGTGCGGATCTGGCTGTGTCCACTCACCCACGGGAGACGGGAAGGCAGGGCGCAGTACGGATCTGGCTGTGTCCACTCACCCACGGCAGGCAGTCAGGCAGGGCGCAGTGCGGATCTGGCTGTGTCCACTCACCCAAGGCAGGCGGTCAGGCAGGGCGCAGTGCGGATCTGGCTGTGTCCACTCACCCACGGCAGGCAGTCAGGCAGGGCGCAGTGCGGATCTGGCTGTTTCCACTCGCCAACGGCAGACGGGCAGGCAGGGCGCAGTGCGGATCTGGCTGTGTCCACTCACCCACGTCAGACGGTCAGACAGGGTGCAGTGCGGATCTGGCTGTGTCCACTCACCACGGGAGACGGGCAGGCAGGGCGCAGTGCGGATCTGGCTGTGTCCACCCACCCACGTGAGACGGGCAGGCAAGGCTCAGTGCGGATATGGCTGTGTCCACTCACCCACGGGAGAAGGGCAGGGAGGGCCCAGTGCGGATCTGGCTGTGTCCACTCACCCACGGGAGACGGGCAGGCAGGGCGCAGTGCGGATCTGGCTGTGTCCACGCACCCACAGCATGCGGTCGGCCAGGGCGCAGTGCGGATCTGGCTGTGTCCACTCACCCACGGCAGGCGCTCAGGCAGAGCGCAGTGCGGATCTGGCTGTGTCCACTCACCCACGGCAGACTGTCAGGCAGGGCGCCGTGCGGATCTGGCTATGTCCACTCGCCCACGGCAGACGGGCAGGCAGGGCGCAGTGCGGATCTGGCTGTGTCCACTCGCCCACGGGAGACGGGCAGGCAGGGCGCAGTGCGGATCTGGCTGTGTCCACTTACCCACGGGAGACGGGCAGGCAGGGCGCAGTCGGATCTGGCTGTGTCCACTCACTGACGGAAGACGGGCAGGCAAGACGCAGTGCGGATCTGGCTGTGTTCACTCACCCACGGGAGACGGGCAGGCAGGGCGCAGTGCGGATCTGGCTGTGTCCACTCACCCACGGGAGACGGGCAGGCTGGGCGCAGTGCGGATCTGCCTGTGTCCACTCACCCACGGTAGACGGGAAGGCAGGGCGCAGTACGGATCTGGCTGTGTCCACTCACCCACGGCAGGCGGTCAGGCAGGGCGCAGTGCGGATCTGGCTGTGTCCACTCACCCACGGCAGGCGGTCAGGCAGGGCGCAGTGCGGATCTGACTGTGTCCACTCTCCCACGGCAGACGGTCAGGCAGGGCGCAGTGCGGATCTGACTGTGTCCACTCTCCCACGGGAGATGGGCAGGCAAGGCTCAGTGCGGATCTGGCTGTGTCCACTCACCCATGGGAGACGGGAAGAGACGGTGCTGTGTGGATCTGGCTATGTCCACTGACCCACGGCAGACGGGCAGGCAGGGCGCAGTGCGGATCTGGCTGTGTCGACTCGCCCACGGGAGACGGGCAGGCAGGGCGCAGTGCGGATCTGGCTGTGTCCACTCGCCCACGGGAGACGGGCAGGCAAGGCGCAGTGCGGATCTGGCTGTGTCCACTCGCCCACGGGAGACGGGCAGGCAGGGCGCAGTGCGGATCTGGCGGTGTCCACTCACCCACGGGAGACGGGCAGGCAGGGCGCAGTGCGGGTCCGGCTGTGTCCACTCACCCACGGGATACGGGCAGAGACGGTGCAGTGTGGATCTGGCTATGTCCACTCACCCACGGCAGGCGCTCAGGCAGAGCGCAGTGCGGATCTGGCTGTGTCCACTCACCCACGGCAGACTGTCAGGCAGGGCGCCGTGCGGATCTGGCTATGTCCACTCGCCCACGGCAGACGGGCAGGCAGGGCGCAGTGCGGATCTGGCTGTGTCCACTCGCCCACGGGAGACGGGCAGGCAGGGCGCAGTGCGGATCTGGCTGTGTCCACTTACCCACGGGAGACGGGCAGGCAGGGCGCAGTCGGATCTGGCTGTGTCCACTCACTGACGGAAGACGGGCAGGAAGACGCAGTGCGGATCTGGCTGTGTCCACTCACCCACGGGAGACGGGCAGGCAGGGCGCAGTGCGGATCTGGCTGTGTCCACTCACCCACGGGAGACGGGCAGGCTGGGCGCAGTGCGGATCTGCCTGTGTCCACTCACCCACGGGAGACGGGAAGGCAGGGCGCAGTACGGATCTGGCTGTGTCCACTCACCCACGGCAGGCGGTCAGGCAGGGCGCAGTGCAGATCTGGCTGTGTCCACTCACCCACGGCAGGCAGTCAGGCAGGGCGCAGTGCGGATCTGGCTGTTTCCACTCACCAACGGCAGACGGGCAGGCAGGGCGCAGTGCGGATCTGGCTGTGTCCACTCACCCACGTCAGACGGTCAGACAGGGTGCAGTGCGGATCTGGCTGTGTCCACTCACCACGGGAGACGGGCAGGCAGGGCGCAGTGCGGATCTGGCTGTGTCCACCCACCCACGTGAGACGGGCAGGCAAGGCTCAGTGCGGATATGGCTGTGTCCACTCACCCACGGGAGACGGGCAGGGAGGGCCCAGTGCGGATCTGGCTGTGTCCACTCACCCACGGGAGACGGGCAGGCAGGGCGCAGTGCGGATCTGGCTGTGTCCACGCACCCACAGCATGCGGTCGGCCAGGGCGCAGTGCGGATCTGGCTGTGTCCACTCACCCACGGCAGGCGCTCAGGCAGAGCGCAGTGCGGATCTGGCTGTGTCCACTCACCCACGGCAGACTGTCAGGCAGGGCGCCGTGCGGATCTGGCTATGTCCACTCGCCCACGGCAGACGGGCAGGCAGGGCGCAGTGCGGATCTGGCTGTGTCCACTCGCCCACGGGAGACGGGCAGGCAGGGCGCAGTGCGGATCTGGCTGTGTCCACTTACCCACGGGAGACGGGCAGGCAGGGCGCAGTCGGATCTGGCTGTGTCCACTCACTGACGGAAGACGGGCAGGCAAGACGCAGTGCGGATCTGGCTGTGTCCACTCACCCACGGGAGACGGGCAGGCAGGGCGCAGTGCGGATCTGGCTGTGTCCACTCACCCACGGGAGACGGGCAGGCTGGGCGCAGTGCGGATCTGCCTGTGTCCACTCACCCACGGGAGACGGGAAGGCAGGGCGCAGTACGGATCTGGCTGTGTCCACTCACCCACGGCAGGCGGTCAGGCAGGGCGCAGTGCGGATCTGGCTGTGTCCACTCACCCACGGCAGGCGGTCAGGCAGGGCGCAGTGCGGATCTGGCTGTGTCCACTCACGCACGGCAGACGGTCAGGCAGGGCGCAGTGCGGATCTGACTGTGTCCACTCTCCCACGGGAGACGGGCAGGCAGGGCGCAGTGCGGATCTGGCTGTGTCCACTCACCCACGGGAGATGGGCAGGCAAGGCGCAGTGCGGATCTGGCTGTGTCCACTCACCCATGGGAGACGGGAAGAGACGGTGCTGTGTGGATCTGGCTATGTCCACTGACCCACGGCAGACGGGCAGGCAGGGCGCAGTGCGGATCTGGCTGTGTCGACTCGCCCACGGGAGACGGGCAGGCAGGGCGCAGTGCGGATCTGGCTGTGTCCACTCGCCCACGGGAGACGGGCAGGCAAGGCGCAGTGCGGTTCTGGCTGTGTCCACTCGCCCACGGGAGACGGGCAGGCAGGGCGCAGTGCGGATCTGGCTGTGTCCACTCACCCACGGAAGACGGGCAGGCAGGGCGCAGTGCGGATCTGGCTGTGTCCACTTGCCCACGGGAGACGGGCAGGCAGGGCGCAGTGCGGATGTGGCTGTGTCCACTTACCCACGGCAGGCGGTCAGGCAGGGCGCAGTGCGGATCTGGCTGTGTCCACTCACCCACGGCAGACGGTCAGGCAGGGCGCAGTGCGGATCTGGCTGTGTCCACTCACCCACGGCAGGCGGTCAGGCAGGGCGCAGTGCGGATCTGGCTGTGTCCACGCACCCACAGCATGCGGTCAGCCAGGGCGCAGTGCGGATCTGGCTGTGTCCACTCACCCACGGCAGGCGCTCAGGCAGAGCGCAGTGCGGATCTGGCTGTGTCCACTCACCCACGGCAGACTGTCAGGCAGGGCGCCGTGCGGATCTGGCTATGTCCACTCGCCCACGGCAGACGGGCAGGCAGGGCGCAGTGCGGATCTGGCTGTGTCCACTCGCCCACGGGAGACGGGCATGCAGGGCGCAGTGCGGATCTGGCTGTGTCCACTCACGCACGGCAGACGGTCAGGCAGGGCGCAGTGCGGATCTGACTGTGTCCACTCTCCCACGGGAGATGGGCAGGCAAGGCGCAGTGCGGATCTGGCTGTGTCCACTCACCCATGGGAGACGGGAAGAGACGGTGCTGTGTGGATCTGGCTATGTCCACTGACCCACGGCAGACGGGCAGGCAGGGCGCAGTGCGGATCTGGCTGTGTCGACTCGCCCACGGGAGACGGGCAGGCAGGGCGCAGTGCGGATCTGGCTGTGTCCACTCGCCCACGGGAGACGGGCAGGCAAGGCGCAGTGCGGATCTGGCTGTGTCCACTCGCCCACGGGAGACGGGCAGGCAGGGCGCAGTGCGGATCTGGCGGTGTCCACTTACCCACGGGAGACGGGCAGGCAGGGCGCAGTGCGGGTCCGGCTGTGTCCACTCACCCACGGGAGACGGGCAGAGACGGTGCTGTGTGGATCTGGCTATGTCCACTGACCCACGGCAGACGGGCAGGCAGGGCGCAGTACGGATCTGGCTGTGTCCACTCACCCACGGCAGACGGGCAGGCAGGGCGCAGTGCGGATATGGCTGTGTCCACTCACCCACGGGAGACGGGCAGGCTGGGCGCAGTGCGGATCTGGCTGTGTCCACTCACCCACGGGAGACGGGAAGGCAGGGCGCAGTGCGGATCTGGCTGTGTCCACTCACCCACGGCAGACGGTCAGGCAGGGCGCAGTGCGGATCTGGCTGTGTCCACTCACCCACGGCAGACGGGCAGGCAGGGCGCAGTGCGGATCTGGCTGTGTCCACTCGCCCACGGGAGACGGGCAGGCAGGGCGCAGTGCGGATCTGGCTGTGTCCACTTACCCACGGCAGGCGGTCAGGCAGGGCGCAGTGCGGATCTGGCTGTGTCCACTCACCCACGGCAGACGGTCAGGCAGGGCGCAGTGCGGATCTGGCTGTGTCCACTCACCCACGGCAGGCGGTCAGGCAGGGCGCAGTGCGGATCTGGCTGTGTCCACGCACCCACAGCATGCGGTCAGCCAGGGCGCAGTGCGGATCTGGCTGTGTCCACTCACCCACGGCAGGCGCTCAGGCAGAGCGCAGTGCGGATCTGGCTGTGTCCACTCACCCACGGCAGACTGTCAGGCAGGGCGCCGTGCGGATCTGGCTATGTCCACTCGCCCACGGCAGACGGGCAGGCAGGGCGCAGTGCGGATCTGGCTGTGTCCACTCGCCCACGGGAGACGGGCATGCAGGGCGCAGTGCGGATCTGGCTGTGTCCACTTACCCACGGGAGACGGGCAGGCAGGGCGCAGTCGGATCTGGCTGTGTCCACCCACTGACGGAAGACGGGCAGGCAAGACGCAGTGCGGATCTGGCTGTGTCCACTCACCCACGGGAGACGGGCAGGCAGGGCGCAGTGCGGATCTGGCTGTGTCCACTCACCCACGGGAGACGGGCAGGCTGGGCGCAGTGCGGATCTGGCTGTGTCCACTCACCCACGGGAGACGGGAAGGCAGGGCGCAGTACGGATCTGGCTGTTTCCACTCACCCACGGCAGGCAGTCAGGCAGGGCGCAGTGCGGATCTGGCTGTGTCCACTCACCCAAGGCATGCGGTCAGGCAGGGCGCAGTGCGGATCTGGCTGTGTCCACTCACCCACGGCAGGCACTCAGGCAGGGCGCAGTGC
The DNA here is from genome assembly GCF_040939455.1 of Microcebus murinus. Taxonomy (NCBI): domain Eukaryota; kingdom Metazoa; phylum Chordata; class Mammalia; order Primates; family Cheirogaleidae; genus Microcebus; species Microcebus murinus. The sequence goes on along the minus strand of NC_134123.1, from coordinate 742,772 downwards.
GGATCTGGCTGTTTCCACTCGCCAACGGCAGACGGGCAGGCAGGGCGCAGTGCGGATCTGGCTGTGTCCACTCACCCACGTCAGACGGTCAGACAGGGTGCAGTGCGGATCTGGCTGTGTCCACTCACCACGGGAGACGGGCAGGCAGGGCGCAGTGCGGATCTGGCTGTGTCCACCCACCCACGTGAGACGGGCAGGCAAGGCTCAGTGCGGATATGGCTGTGTCCACTCACCCACGGGAGACGGGCAGGGAGGGCCCAGTGCGGATCTGGCTGTGTCCACTCACCCACGGGAGACGGGCAGGCAGGGCGCAGTGCGGATCTGGCTGTGTCCACGCACCCACAGCATGCGGTCAGCCAGGGCGCAGTGCGGATCTGGCTGTGTCCACTCACCCACGGCAGGCGCTCAGGCAGAGCGCAGTGCGGATCTGGCTGTGTCCACTCACCCACGGCAGACTGTCAGGCAGGGCGCCGTGCGGATCTGGCTATGTCCACTCGCCCACGGCAGACGGGCAGGCAGGGCGCAGTGCGGATCTGGCTGTGTCCACTCGCCCACGGGAGACGGGCAGGCAGGGCGCAGTGTGGATCTGGCTGTGTCCACTTACCCACGGGAGACGGGCAGGCAGGGCGCAGTGCGGATCTGGCTGTGTCCACTCACCCACGGGAGACGGGCAGGCTGGGCGCAGTGCGGATCTGGCTGTGTCCACTCACCCACGGGAGACGGGAAGGCAGGGCGCAGTACGGATCTGGCTGTGTCCACTCACCCACGGCAGGCAGTCAGGCAGGGCGCAGTGCGGATCTGGCTGTGTCCACTCACCCACGGCAGGCGGTCAGGCAGGGCGCAGTGCGGATCTGGCTGTGTCCACTCACCCACGGCAGGCAGTCAGGCAGGGCGCAGTGCGGATCTGGCTGTTTCCACTCGCCAACGGCAGACGGGCAGGCAGGGCGCAGTGCGGATCTGGCTGTGTCCACTCACCCACGTCAGACGGTCAGACAGGGTGCAGTGCGGATCTGGCTGTGTCCACTCACCACGGGAGACGGGCAGGCAGGGCGCAGTGCGGATCTGGCTGTGTCCACCCACCCACGTGAGACGGGCAGGCAAGGCTCAGTGCGGATATGGCTGTGTCCACTCACCCACGGGAGACGGGCAGGGAGGGCCCAGTGCGGATCTGGCTGTGTCCACTCACCCACGGGAGATGGGCAGGCAAGGCGCAGTGCGGATCTGGCTGTGTCCACTCACCCATGGGAGACGGGAAGAGACGGTGCTGTGTGGATCTGGCTATGTCCACTGACCCACGGCAGACGGGCAGGCAGGGCGCAGTGCGGATCTGGCTGTGTCGACTCGCCCACGGGAGACGGGCAGGCAGGGCGCAGTGCGGATCTGGCTGTGTCCACTCGCCCACGGGAGACGGGCAGGCAAGGCGCAGTGCGGATCTGGCTGTGTCCACTCGCCCACGGGAGACGGGCAGGCAGGGCGCAGTGCGGATCTGGCGGTGTCCACTCACCCACGGGAGACGGGCAGGCAGGGCGCAGTGCGGGTCCGGCTGTGTCCACTCACCCACGGGAGACGGGCAGAGACGGTGCTGTGTGGATCTGGCTATGTCCACTGACCCACGGCAGACGGGCAGGCAGGGCGCAGTACGGATCTGGCTGTGTCCACTCACCCACGGCAGACGGGCAGGCAGGGCGCAGTGCGGATATGGCTGTGTCCACTCACCCACGGGAGACGGGCAGGCTGGGTGCAGTGCGGATCTGGCTGTGTCCACTCACCCACGGGAGACGGGAAGGCAGGGCGCAGTGCGGATCTGGCTGTGTCCACTCACCCACGGGAGACGGGCAGGCAGGGCGCAGTGCGGATCTCGCTGTGTCCACTCACCCACGGCAGACGGTCAGGCAGGGCGCAGTGCGGATCTGGCTGTGTCCACTCACCCACGGCAGACGGGCAGGCAGGGCGCAGTGCGGATCTGGCTGTGTCCACTCACCCACGGCAGGCGGTCAGGCAGGGCGCAGTGCGGATCTGGCTGTGTCCACGCACCCACAGCATGCGGTCAGCCAGGGCGCAGTGCGGATCTGGCTGTGTCCACTCACCCAAGGCAGGCGCTCAGGCAGAGCGCAGTGCGGATCTGGCTGTGTCCACTCACCCACGGCAGACTGTCAGGCAGGGCGCCGTGCGGATCTGGCTATGTCCACTCGCCCACGGCAGACGGGCAGGCAGGGCGCAGTGCGGATCTGGCTGTGTCCACCCGCCCACGGGAGACGGGCATGCAGGGCGCAGTGCGGATCTGGCTGTGTCCACTTACCCACGGGAGACGGGCAGGCAGGGCGCAGTCGGATCTGGCTGTGTCCACCCACTGACGGAAGACGGGCAGGCAAGACGCAGTGCGGATCTGGCTGTGTCCACTCACCCACGGGAGACGGGCAGGCAGGGCGCAGTGAGGATCTGGCTGTGTCCACTCACCCACGGGAGACGGGCAGGCTGGGCGCAGTGCGGATCTGGCTGTGTCCACTCACCCACGGGAGACGGGAAGGCAGGGCGCAGTACGGATCTGGCTGTGTCCACTCACCCACGGCAGGCAGTCAGGCAGGGCGCAGTGCGGATCTGGCTGTGTCCACTCACCCACGGCAGGCGGTCAGGCAGGGCGCAGTGCGGATCTGGCTGTGTCCACTCACCCACGGCAGGCAGTCAGGCAGGGCGCAGTGCGGATCTGGCTGTTTCCACTCGCCAACGGCAGACGGGCAGGCAGGGCGCAGTGCGGATCTCGCTGTGTCCACTCACCCTCGTCAGACGGTCAGGCAGGGTGCAGTGCGGATCTGGCTGTGTCCACTCACCACGGGAGACGGGCAGGCAGGGCGCAGTGCGGATCTGGCTGTGTCCACCCACCCACGTGAGACGGGCAGGCAAGGCTCAGTGCGGATATGGCTGTGTCCACTCACCCACGGGAGACGGGCAGGGAGGGCCCAGTGCGGATCTGGCTGTGTCCACTCACCCACGGGAGACGGGCAGGCAGGGCGCAGTGCGGATCTGGCTGTGTCCACGCACCCACAGCATGCGGTCAGCAGGGCGCAGTGCGGATCTGGCTGTGTCCACTCACCCACGGCAGGCGCTCAGGCAGAGCGCAGTGCGGATCTGGCTGTGTCCACTCACCCACGGCAGACTGTCAGGCAGGGCGCCGTGCGGATCTGGCTATGTCCACTCGCCCACGGTAGACGGGCAGGCAGGGCGCAGTGCGGATCTGGCTGTGTCCACTCGCCCACGGGAGACGGGCAGGCAGGGCGCAGTGCGGATCTGGCTGTGTCCACTTACCCACGGGAGACGGGCAGGCAGGGCGCAGTCGGATCTGGCTGTGTCCACTCACTGACGGAAGACGGGCAGGCAAGACGCAGTGCGGATCTGGCTGTGTCCACTCACCCATGGGAGACGGGCAGGCAGGGCGCAGTGCGGTTCTGGCTGTGTCCACTCACCCACGGGAGTCGGGCAGGCTGGGCGCAGTGCGGATCTGCCTGTGTCCACTCACCCACGGGAGACGGGAAGGCAGGGCGCAGTACGGATCTGGCTGTGTCCACTCACCCACGGCAGGCGGTCAGGCAGGGCGCAGTGCGGATCTGGCTGTGTTCACTCACCCACGGCAGGCGGTCAGGCAGGGCGCAGTGCGGATCTGGCTGTGTCCACTCACGCACGGCAGACGGTCAGGCAGGGCGCAGTGCGGATCTGGCTGTGTCCACTCTCCCACGGGAGACGGGCAGGCAGGGCGCAGTGCGGATCTGGCGGTGTCCACTCGCCCACGGGAGACAGGCAGGTAAGGCGCAGTGCGGATCTGGCTGTGTCCACTCGCCCACGGGAGACGGGCAGGCAAGGCGCATTGCGGATCTGGCTGTGTCCACTCACCCACGGGAGACGGGCAGGCAGGGCGCAGTGCGGGTCCGGCTGTGTCCACTCACCCACGGGAGACGGGCAGAGACGGTGCTGTGTGGATCTGGCTATGTCCACTGACCCACGGCAGACGGGCAGGCAGGGCGCAGAACGGATCTGGCTGTGTCCACTCACCCACGGGAGACGGGCAGGCAGGGCGCAGTGTGGATATGGCTGTGTCCACTCACCCACGGGAGACGGGCAGGCTGGGCGCAGTGCGGATCTGGCTGTGTCCACTCACCCACGGGAGACGGGAAGGCAGGGCGCAGTGCGGATCTGGCTGTGTCCACTCACCCACGGGAGACGGGCAGGCAGGGCGCAGTGCGGATCTCGCTGTGTCCACTCACCCACGGCAGACGGTCAGGCAGGGCGCTGTGCGGATCTGGCTGTGTCCACTCGCCCACGGGAGACGGGCAGGCAGGGCGCAGTGCGGATCTGGCTGTGTCCACTAACCCACGGCAGGCGGTCAGGCAGGGCGCAGTGCGGATCTGGCTGTGTCCACTCACCCACGGCATACGGTCAGGCAGGGCGCAGTGCGGATCTGGCTGTGTCCACTCACCCACGGCAGGCGGTCAGGCAGGGCGCAGTGCGGATCTGGCTGTGTCCACGCACCCACAGCATGCGGTCTGCCAGGGCGCAGTGCGGATCTGGCTGTGTCCACTCACCCACGGCAGGCGCTCAGGCAGAGCGCAGTGCGGATCTGGCTGTGTCCACTCACCCACGGCAGACTGTCAGGCAGGGCGCCGTGCGGATCTGGCTGTGTCCACTCGCCCACGGGAGACGGGCAGGCAGGGCGCAGTGCGGATCTGGCTGTGTCCACTCGCCCACGGGAGACGGGCATGCAGGGCGCAGTGCGGATCTGGCTGTGTCCACTTACCCACGGGAGACGGGCAGGCAGGGCGCAGTCGGATCTGGCTGTGTCCACCCACTGACGGAAGACGGGCAGGCATGACGCAGTGCGGATCTGGCTGTGTCCACTCACCCACGGGAGACGGGCAGGCAGGGCGCAGTGCGGATCTGGCTGTGTCCACTCACCCACGGGAGACGGGCAGGCTGGGCGCAGTGCGGATCTGGCTGTGTCCACTCACCCACGGGAGACGGGAAGGCAGGGCGCAGTACGGATCTGGCTGTGTCCACTCACCCACGGCAGGCAGTCAGGCAGGGCGCAGTGCGGATCTGGCTGTGTCCACTCACCCACGGCAGGCGGTCAGGCAGGGCGCAGTGCAGATCTGGCTGTGTCCACTCACCCACGGCAGGCAGTCAGGCAGGGCGCAGTGCGGATCTGGCTGTGTCCACTCTCCCACGGCAGGCGGTCAGGCAGGGCGCAGTGCGGATCTGGCTGTGTCCACTCACCCACGGCAGGCAGTCAGGCAGGGCGCAGTGCGGATCTGGCTGTGTCCACTCACCCACGGGAGACGGGCAGGCAGGGCGCAGTGCGGATCTGGCTGTGTCCACTCACCCACGGGAGACGGGCAGGCTGGGCGCAGTGCGGATCTGCCTGTGTCCACTCACCCACGGGAGACGGGAAGGCAGGGCGCAGTACGGATCTGGCTGTGTCCACTCACCCACGGCAGGCGGTCAGGCAGGGTGCAGTGCGGATCTGGCTGTGTCCACTCACCCACGGCAGGCGGTCAGGCAGGGCGCAGTGCGGATCTGGCTGTGTCCACTCACCCACGGGAGACGGGCAGGCAGGGCGCAGTGCGGATCTCGCTGTGTCCACTCACCCACGGCAGACGGTCAGGCAGGGCGCAGTGCGGATCTGGCTGTGTCCACTCACCCACGGCAGACGGGCAGGCAGGGCGCAGTGCGGATCTGGCTGTGTCCACTCACCCACGGCAGGCGGTCAGGCAGGGCGCAGTGCGGATCTGGCTGTGTCCACGCACCCACAGCATGCGGTCAGCCAGGGCGCAGTGCGGATCTGGCTGTGTCCACTCACCCACGGCAGGCGCTCAGGCAGAGCGCAGTGCGGATCTGGCTGTGTCCACTCACCCACGGCAGACTGTCAGGCAGGGCGCCGTGCGGATCTGGCTATGTCCACTCGCCCACGGCAGACGGGCAGGCAGGGCGCAGTGCGGATCTGGCTGTGTCCACCCGCCCACGGGAGACGGGCATGCAGGGCGCAGTGCGGATCTGGCTGTGTCCACTTACCCACGGGAGACGGGCAGGCAGGGCGCAGTCGGATCTGGCTGTGTCCACCCACTGACGGAAGACGGGCAGGCAAGACGCAGTGCGGATCTGGCTGTGTCCACTCACCCACGGGAGACGGGCAGGCAGGGCGCAGTGAGGATCTGGCTGTGTCCACTCACCCACGGGAGACGGGCAGGCTGGGCGCAGTGCGGATCTGGCTGTGTCCACTCACCCACGGGAGACGGGAAGGCAGGGCGCAGTACGGATCTGGCTGTGTCCACTCACCCACGGCAGGCAGTCAGGCAGGGCGCAGTGCGGATCTGGCTGTGTCCACTCACCCACGGCAGGCGGTCAGGCAGGGCGCAGTGCGGATCTGGCTGTGTCCACTCACCCACGGCAGGCAGTCAGGCAGGGCGCAGTGCGGATCTGGCTGTTTCCACTCGCCAACGGCAGACGGGCAGGCAGGGCGCAGTGCGGATCTGGCTGTGTCCACTCACCCACGTCAGACGGTCAGACAGGGTGCAGTGCGGATCTGGCTGTGTCCACTCACCACGGGAGACGGGCAGGCAGGGCGCAGTGCGGATCTGGCTGTGTCCACCCACCCACGTGAGACGGGCAGGCAAGGCTCAGTGCGGATATGGCTGTGTCCACTCACCCACGGGAGACGGGCAGGGAGGGCCCAGTGCGGATCTGGCTGTGTCCACTCACCCACGGGAGACGGGCAGGCAGGGCGCAGTGCGGATCTGGCTGTGTCCACGCACCCACAGCATGCGGTCAGCAGGGCGCAGTGCGGATCTGGCTGTGTCCACTCACCCACGGCAGGCGCTCAGGCAGAGCGCAGTGCGGATCTGGCTGTGTCCACTCACCCACGGCAGACTGTCAGGCAGGGCGCCGTGCGGATCTGGCTATGTCCACTCGCCCACGGTAGACGGGCAGGCAGGGCGCAGTGCGGATCTGGCTGTGTCCACTCGCCCACGGGAGACGGGCAGGCAGGGCGCAGTGCGGATCTGGCTGTGTCCACTTACCCACGGGAGACGGGCAGGCAGGGCGCAGTCGGATCTGGCTGTGTCCACTCACTGACGGAAGACGGGCAGGCAAGACGCAGTGCGGATCTGGCTGTGTCCACTCACCCACGGGAGACGGGCAGGCAGGGCGCAGTGCGGATCTGGCTGTGTCCACTCACCCACGGGAGTCGGGCAGGCTGGGCGCAGTGCGGATCTGCCTGTGTCCACTCACCCACGGGAGACGGGAAGGCAGGGCGCAGTACGGATCTGGCTGTGTCCACTCACCCACGGCAGGCGGTCAGGCAGGGCGCAGTGCGGATCTGGCTGTGTTCACTCACCCACGGCAGGCGGTCAGGCAGGGCGCAGTGCGGATCTGGCTGTGTCCACTCACGCACGGCAGACGGTCAGGCAGGGCGCAGTGCGGATCTGGCTGTGTCCACTCTCCCACGGGAGACGGGCAGGCAGGGCGCAGTGCGGATCTGGCGGTGTCCACTCGCCCACGGGAGACGGGCAGGTAAGGCGCAGTGCGGATCTGGCTGTGTCCACTCGCCCACGGGAGACGGGCAGGCAAGGCGCATTGCGGATCTGGCTGTGTCCACTCACCCACGGGAGACGGGCAGGCAGGGCGCAGTGCGGGTCCGGCTGTGTCCACTCACCCACGGGAGACGGGCAGAGACGGTGCTGTGTGGATCTGGCTATGTCCACTGACCCACGGCAGACGGGCAGGCAGGGCGCAGAACGGATCTGGCTGTGTCCACTCACCCACGGGAGACGGGCAGGCAGGGCGCAGTGCGGATATGGCTGTGTCCACTCACCCACGGGAGACGGGCAGGCTGGGCGCAGTGCGGATCTGGCTGTGTCCACTCACCCACGGGAGACGGGAAGGCAGGGCGCAGTGCGGATCTGGCTGTGTCCACTCACCCACGGGAGACGGGCAGGCAGGGCGCAGTGCGGATCTCGCTGTGTCCACTCACCCACGGCAGACGGTCAGGCAGGGCGCTGTGCGGATCTGGCTGTGTCCACTCACCCACGGCAGACGGGCAGGCAGGGCGCAGTGCGGATCTGGCTGTGTCTACTCGCCCACGGGAGACGGGCAGGCAGGGCGCAGTGCGGATCTGGCTGTGTCCACTAACCCACGGCAGGCGGTCAGGCAGGGCGCAGTGCGGATCTGGCTGTGTCCACTCACCCACGGCAGACGGTCAGGCAGGGCGCAGTGCGGATCTGGCTGTGTCCACTCACCCACGGCAGGCGGTCAGGCAGGGCGCAGTGCGGATCTGGCTGTGTCCACGCACCCACAGCATGCGGTCAGCCAGGGCGCAGTGCGGATCTGGCTGTGTCCACTCACCCACGGCAGGCGCTCAGGCAGAGCGCAGTGCGGATCTGGCTGTGTCCACTCACCCACGGCAGACTGTCAGGCAGGGCGCCGTGCGGATCTGGCTGTGTCCACTCACCCACGGGAGACGGGCAGGCTGGGCGCAGTGCGGATCTGGCTGTGTCCACTCACCCACGGGAGACGGGAAGGCAGGGCGCAGTGCGGATCTGGCTGTGTCCACTCACCCACGGGAGACGGGCAGGCAGGGCGCAGTGCGGATCTCGCTGTGTCCACTCACCCACGGCTGACGGTCAGGCAGGGCGCAGTGCGGATCTGGCTGTGTCCACTCACCCACGGCAGACGGGCAGGCAGGGCGCAGTGCGGATCTGGCTGTGTCCACTCGCCCACGGGAGACGGGCAGGCAGGGCGCAGTGCGGATCTGGCTGTGTCCACTTACCCACGGCAGGCGGTCAGGCAGGGGGCAGTGCGGATCTGGCTGTGTCCACTCACCCACGGCAGACGGTCAGGCAGGGCGCAGTGCGGATCTGGCTGTGTCCACTCACCCACGGCAGGCGGTCAGGCAGGGCGCAGTGCGCATCTGGCTGTGTCCACGCACCCACGGCATGCGGTCAGCCAGGGCGCAGTGCGGATCTGGCTGTGTCCACTCACCCACGGCAGGCGCTCAGGCAGAGCGCAGTGCGGATCTGGCTGTGTCCACTCACCCACGGCAGACTGTCAGGCAGGGCGCCGTGCGGATCTGGCTATGTCCACTCGCCCACGGCAGACGGGCAGGCAGGGCGCAGTGCGGATCTGGCTGTGTCCACTCGCCCACGGGAGACGGGCATGCAGGGCGCAGTGCGGATCTGGCTGTGTCCACTTACCCACGGGAGACGGGCAGGCAGGGCGCAGTCGGATCTGGCTGTGTCCACCCACTGACGGAAGACGGGCAGGCAAGACGCAGTGCGGATCTGGCTGTGTCCACTCACCCACGGGAGACGGGCAGGCAGGGCGCAGTGCGGATCTGGCTGTGTCCACTCACCCACGGGAGACGGGCAGGCTGGGCGCAGTGCGGATCTGGCTGTGTCCACTCACCCACGGGAGACGGGAAGGCAGGGCGCAGTACGGATCTGGCTGTGTCCACTCACCCACGGCAGGCAGTCAGGCAGGGCGCAGTGCGGATCTGGCTGTGTCCACTCACCCACGGCAGGCGGTCAGGCAGGGCGCAGTGCGGATCTGGCTGTGTCCACTCACCCACGGCAGGCAGTCAGGCAGGGCGCAGTGCGGATCTGGCTGTTTCCACTCGCCAACGGCAGACGGGCAGGCAGGGCGCAGTGCGGATCTGGCTGTGTCCACTCACCCACGTCAGACGGTCAGACAGGGTGCAGTGCGGATCTGGCTGTGTCCACTCACCACGGGAGACGGGCAGGCAGGGCGCAGTGCGGATCTGGCTGTGTCCACCCACCCACGTGAGACGGGCAGGCAAGGCTCAGTGCGGATATGGCTGTGTCCACTCACCCACGGGAGACGGGCAGGGAGGGCCCAGTGCGGATCTGGCTGTGTCCACTCACCCACGGGAGATGGGCAGGCAAGGCGCAGTGCGGATCTGGCTGTGTCCACTCACCCATGGGAGACGGGAAGAGACGGTGCTGTGTGGATCTGGCTATGTCCACTGACCCACGGCAGACGGGCAGGCAGGGCGCAGTGCGGATCTGGCTGTGTCGACTCGCCCACGGGAGACGGGCAGGCAGGGCGCAGTGCGGATCTGGCTGTGTCCACTCGCCCACGGGAGACGGGCAGGCAAGGCGCAGTGCGGATCTGGCTGTGTCCACTCGCCCACGGGAGACGGGCAGGCAGGGCGCAGTGCGGATCTGGCGGTGTCCACTCACCCACGGGAGACGGGCAGGCAGGGCGCAGTGCGGGTCCGGCTGTGTCCACTCACCCACGGGAGACGGGCAGAGACGGTGCTGTGTGGATCTGGCTATGTCCACTGACCCACGGCAGACGGGCAGGCAGGGCGCAGTACGGATCTGGCTGTGTCCACTCACCCACGGCAGACGGGCAGGCAGGGCGCAGTGCGGATATGGCTGTGTCCACTCACCCACGGGAGACGGGCAGGCTGGGTGCAGTGCGGATCTGGCTGTGTCCACTCACCCACGGGAGACGGGAAGGCAGGGCGCAGTGCGGATCTGGCTGTGTCCACTCACCCACGGGAGACGGGCAGGCAGGGCGCAGTGCGGATCTCGCTGTGTCCACTCACCCACGGCAGACGGTCAGGCAGGGCGCAGTGCGGATCTGGCTGTGTCCACTCACCCACGGCAGACGGGCAGGCAGGGCGCAGTGCGGATCTGGCTGTGTCCACTCACCCACGGCAGGCGGTCAGGCAGGGCGCAGTGCGGATCTGGCTGTGTCCACGCACCCACAGCATGCGGTCAGCCAGGGCGCAGTGCGGATCTGGCTGGGTCCACTCACCCACGGCAGGCGCTCAGGCAGAGCGCAGTGCGGATCTGGCTGTGTCCACTCACCCACGGCAGACTGTCAGGCAGGGCGCCGTGCGGATCTGGCTATGTCCACTCGCCCACGGCAGACGGGCAGGCAGGGCGCAGTGCGGATCTGGCTGTGTCCACCCGCCCACGGGAGACGGGCATGCAGGGCGCAGTGCGGATCTGGCTGTGTCCACTTACCCACGGGAGACGGGCAGGCAGGGCGCAGTCGGATCTGGCTGTGTCCACCCACTGACGGAAGACGGGCAGGCAAGACGCAGTGCGGATCTGGCTGTGTCCACTCACCCACGGGAGACGGGCAGGCAGGGCGCAGTGAGGATCTGGCTGTGTCCACTCACCCACGGGAGACGGGCAGGCTGGGCGCAGTGCGGATCTGGCTGTGTCCACTCACCCACGGGAGACGGGAAGGCAGGGCGCAGTACGGATCTGGCTGTGTCCACTCACCCACGGCAGGCAGTCAGGCAGGGCGCAGTGCGGATCTGGCTGTGTCCACTCACCCACGGCAGGCGGTCAGGCAGGGCGCAGTGCGGATCTGGCTGTGTCCACTCACCCACGGCAGGCAGTCAGGCAGGGCGCAGTGCGGATCTGGCTGTTTCCACTCGCCAACGGCAGACGGGCAGGCAGGGCGCAGTGCGGATCTGGCTGTGTCCACTCACCCACGTCAGACGGTCAGACAGGGTGCAGTGCGGATCTGGCTGTGTCCACTCACCACGGGAGACGGGCAGGCAGGGCGCAGTGCGGATCTGGCTGTGTCCACCCACCCACGTGAGACGGGCAGGCAAGGCTCAGTGCGGATATGGCTGTGTCCACTCACCCACGGGAGACGGGCAGGGAGGGCCCAGTGCGGATCTGGCTGTGTCCACTCACCCACGGGAGACGGGCAGGCAGGGCGCAGTGCGGATCTGGCTGTGTCCACGCACCCACAGCATGCGGTCAGCAGGGCGCAGTGCGGATCTGGCTGTGTCCACTCACCCACGGCAGGCGCTCAGGCAGAGCGCAGTGCGGATCTGGCTGTGTCCACTCACCCACGGCAGACTGTCAGGCAGGGCGCCGTGCGGATCTGGCTATGTCCACTCGCCCACGGTAGACGGGCAGGCAGGGCGCAGTGCGGATCTGGCTGTGTCCACTCGCCCACGGGAGACGGGCAGGCAGGGCGCAGTGCGGATCTGGCTGTGTCCACTTACCCACGGGAGACGGGCAGGCAGGGCGCAGTCGGATCTGGCTGTGTCCACTCACTGACGGAAGACGGGCAGGCAAGACGCAGTGCGGATCTGGCTGTGTCCACTCACCCACGGGAGACGGGCAGGCAGGGCGCAGTGCGGATCTGGCTGTGTCCACTCACCCACGGGAGTCGGGCAGGCTGGGCGCAGTGCGGATCTGCCTGTGTCCACTCACCCACGGGAGACGGGAAGGCAGGGCGCAGTACGGATCTGGCTGTGTCCACTCACCCACGGCAAGCGGTCAGGCAGGGCGCAGTGCGGATCTGGCTGTGTTCACTCACCCACGGCAGGCGGTCAGGCAGGGCGCAGTGCGGATCTGGCTGTGTCCACTCACGCACGGCAGACGGTCAGGCAGGGCGCAGTGCGGATGTGGCTGTGTCCACTCTCCCACGGGAGACGGGCAGGCAGGGCGCAGTGCGGATCTGGCGGTGTCCACTCGCCCACGGGAGACGGGCAGGTAAGGCGCAGTGCGGATCTGGCTGTGTCCACTCGCCCACGGGAGACGGGCAGGCAAGGCGCATTGCGGATCTGGCTGTGTCCACTCACCCACGGGAGACGGGCAGGCAGGGCGCAGTGCGGGTCCGGCTGTGTCCACTCACCCACGGGAGACGGGCAGAGACGGTGCTGTGTGGATCTGGCTATGTCCACTGACCCACGGCAGACGGGCAGGCAGGGCGCAGAACGGATCTGGCTGTGTCCACTCACCCACGGGAGACGGGCAGGCAGGGCGCAGTGCGGATATGGCTGTGTCCACTCACCCACGGGAGACGGGCAGGCTGGGCGCAGTGCGGATCTGGCTGTGTCCACTCACCCACGGGAGACGGGAAGGCAGGGCGCAGTGCGGATCTGGCTGTGTCCACTCACCCACGGGAGACGGGCAGGCAGGGCGCAGTGCGGATCTCGCTGTGTCCACTCACCCACGGCAGACGGTCAGGCAGGGCGCTGTGCGGATCTGGCTGTGTCCACTCACCCACGGCAGACGGGCAGGCAGGGCGCAGTGCGGATCTGGCTGTGTCCACTCGCCCACAGGAGACGGGCAGGCAGGGCGCAGTGCGGATCTGGCTGTGTCCACTAACCCACGGCAGGCGGTCAGGCAGGGCGCAGTGCGGATCTGGCTGTGTCCACGCACCCACAGCATGCGGTCAGCCAGGGCGCAGTGCGGATCTGGCTGTGTCCACTCACCCACGGCAGGCGCTCAGGCAGAGCGCAGTGCGGATCTGGCTGTGTCCACTCACCCACGGCAGACTGTCAGGCAGGGCGCCGTGCGGATCTGGCTGTGTCCACTCGCCCACGGGAGACGGGCAGGCAGGGCGCAGTGCGGATCTGGCTGTGTCCACTCGCCCACGGGAGACGGGCATGCAGGGCGCAGTGCGGATCTGGCTGTTTCCACTTACCCACGGGAGACGGGCAGGCAGGGCGCAGTCGGATCTGGCTGTGTCCACCCACTGACGGATGACGGGCAGGCAAGACGCAGTGCGGATCTGGCTGTGTCCACTCACCCACGGGAGACGGGCAGGCAGGGCGCAGTGCGGATCTGGCTGTGTCCACTCACCCACGGGAGACGGGCAGGCTGGGCGCAGTGCGGATCTGGCTGTGTCCACTCACCCACGGGAGACGGGAAGGCAGGGCGCAGTACGGATCTGGCTGTGTCCACTCACCCACGGCAGGCAGTCAGGCAGGGCGCAGTGCGGATCTGGCTGTGTCCACTCACCCACGGCAGGCGGTCAGGCAGGGCGCAGTGCAGATCTGGCTGTGTCCACTCACCCACGGCAGGCAGTCAGGCAGGGCGCAGTGCGGATCTGGCTGTGTCCACTCTCCCACGGCAGGCGGTCAGGCAGGGCGCAGTGCGGATCTGGCTGTGTCCACTCACCCACGGCAGGCAGTCAGGCAGGGCGCAGTGCGGATCTGGCTGTGTCCACTCACCCACGGGAGACGGGCAGGCAGGGCGCAGTGCGGATCTGGCTGTGTCCACTCGCCCACGGCAGGCGGTCAGGCAGGGTGCAGTGCGGATCTGGCTGTGTCCACTCACCCACGGCAGGCGGTCAGGCAGGGCGCAGTGCGGATCTGGCTGTGTCCACTCACGCACGGCAGACGGTCAGGCAGGGCGCAGTGCGGATCAGACTGTGTCCACTCTCCCACGGGAGACGGGCAGGCAGGGCGCAGTGCGGATCTGGCTGTGTCCACTCACCCACGGGAGATGGGCAGGCAAGGCGCAGTGCGGATCTGGCTGTGTCCACTCACCCATGGGAGACGGGAAGAGACGGTGCTGTGTGGATCTGGCTATGTCCACTGACCCACGGCAGACGGGCAGGCAGGGCGCAGTGCGGATCTGGCTGTGTCGACTCGCCCACGGGAGACGGTCAGGCAGGGCGCAGTGCGGATCTGGCTGTGTCCACTCGCCCACGGGAGACGGGCAGGCAAGGCGCAGTGCGGATCTGGCTGTGTCCACTCGCCCACGGGAGACGGGCAGGCAGGGCGCATTGCGGATCTGGCTGTGTCCACTCACCCACGGGAGACGGGCAGGCAGGGCGCAGTGCGGATCCGGCTGTGTGCACTCACCCACGGGAGACGGGCAGAGACGGTGCTGTGTGGATCTGGCTATGTCCACTGACCCTCGGCAGACGGGCAGGCAGGGCGCAGTACGGATCTGGCTGTGTCCACTCACCCACGGCAGGCTGTCAGGCAGGGTACAATGTGGATCTGGCTGTGTCCACTCACCCACGGGAGACGGGTAGGCAGGGCGCAGTGCGGATCTGGCTGTGTCCACTCACCCACGGGAGATGGGCAGGTAGGGCGCAGTGCGGATCTGGCTGTGTCCACTCACCCACGGGAGACGGGCAGGCAGGGCGCAGTGGGGATCTCGCTGTGTCCAATGACCCACGGCAGACGGTCAGGCAGGGCGCAATGCGGATCGGGCTGTGTCCACTCACCCACGGCAGACGGGCAGGCAGGGCGCAGTGCGGATCTGGCTGTGTCCACTCACCCACGGCAGACGGGCAGGCAGGGCGCAGTGCGGATCTGGCTGTGTCCACTCACCCACGGCAGACGAGCAGGCAGGGCGCAGTGCGGATCTGGCTGTGTCCACTCACCCACGGGAGACGGGCAGGCAGGGCGCAGTGCGGATCTGGCTGTGTCCACTCACCCACGGGAGACGGGCAGGCTGGGCGCAGTGCGGATCTGGCTGTGTCCACTCACCCACGGGAGACGGGAAGGCAGGGCGCAGTGTGGATCTGGCTGTGTCCACTCACCCACGGGAGACGGGCAGGCAGGGCGCCGTGCGGATCTCGCTGTGTCCACTCACCCACGGCAGACGGTCAGGCAGGGCGCAGTGCGGATCTGGCTGTGTCCACTCACCCACGGCAGACGGGCAGGCAGGGCGCAGTGCGGATCTGGCTGTGTCCACTCGCCCACGGGAGACGGGCAGGCAGGGCGCAGTGCGGATCTGGCTGTGTCCACTTACCCACGGCAGGCGGTCAGGCAGGGCGCAGTGCGGATCTGGCTGTGTCCACTCACCCACGGCAGACGGTCAGGCAGGGCGCAGTGCGGATCTGGCTGTGTCCACTCACCCACGGCAGGTGGTCAGGCAGGGCGCAGTGCGGATCTGGCTGTGTCCACGCACCCACAGCATGCGGTCAGCCAGGGCGCAGTGCGGATCTGGCTGTGTCCACTCACCCACGGCAGGCGCTCAGGCAGAGCGCAGTGCGGATCTGGCTGTGTCCACTCACCCACGGCAGACTGTCAGGCAGGGCGCCGTGCGGATCTGGCTATGTCCACTCGCCCACGGCAGACGGGCAGGCAGGGCGCAGTGCGGATCTGGCTGTGTCCACTCGCCCACGGGAGACGGGCAGGCAGGGCGCAGTGCGGATCTGGCTGTGTCCACTTACCCACGGGAGACGGGCAGGCAGGGCGCAGTCGGATCTGGCTGTGTCCACCCACTGACGGAAGACGGGCAGGCAAGACGCAGTGCGGATCTGGCTGTGTCCACTCACCCACGGGAGACGGGCAGGCAGGGCGCAGTGCGGATCTGGCTGTGTCCACTCACCCACGGGAGACGGGCAGGCTGGGCGCAGTGCGGATCTGGCTGTGTCCACTCACCCACGGGAGACGGGAAGGCAGGGCGCAGTACGGATCTGGCTGTGTCCACTCACCCACGGCAGGCTGTCCGGCAGGGCGCAGTGCGGATCTGGCTGTGTCCACTCACCCACGGCAGGCGGTCAGGCAGGGCGCAGTGCGGATCTGGCTGTGTCCACTCACGCACGGCAGACGGTCAGGCAGGGCGCAGTGCGGATCTGGCTGTGTCCACTCTCCCACGGGAGACGGGCAGGCAGGGCGCAGTGCGGATCTGGCTGTGTCCACTCACCCACGGGAGATGGGCAGGCAAGGCGCAGTACGGATCTGGCTGTGTCCACTCCCCCATGGGAGACGGGCAGAGACGGTGCTGTGTGGATCTCGCTATGTCCACTGACCCACGGTAGACGGGCAGGCAGGGCGCAGTGCGGATCTGGCTGTGTCGACTCGCCCACGGGAGACGGGCAGGCAGGGCGCAGTGCGGATCTGGCGGTGTCCACTCGCCCACGGGAGACGGGCAGGCAAGGCGCAGTGCGGATCTGGCTGTGTCCACTCGCCCACGGGAGACGGGCAGGCAGGGCGCATTGCGGATCTGGCTGTGTCCACTCACCCACGGGAGACGGGCAGGCAGGGCGCAGTGCGGATCCGGCTGTGTCCACTCACCCACGGGAGACGGGCAGAGACGGTGCTGTGTGGATCTGGCTATGTCCACTGACCCACGGCTGACGGGCAGGCAGGGCGCAGTACGGATCTGGCTGTGTCCACTCACCCACGGGAGACGGGCAGGCAGGGCGCAGTGCGGATCTGGCTGTGTCCACTCACCCACGGGAGCCGGGCAGGCTGGGCGCAGTGCGGATCTGGCTGTGTCCACTCACCCACGGGAGACGGTCAGGCAGGGCGCAGTGCGGATCTGGCTGTGTCCACTCACCCACGGCAGACGGGCAGGCAGGGCGCAGTGCGGATCTGGCTGTGTCCACTCGCCCACGGGAGACGGGCAGGCAGGGCGCAGTGCGGATCTGGCTGTGTCCACTTACCCACGGCAGACGGTCAGGCAGGGCGCAGTGCGGATCTGGCTGTGTCCACTCACCCACGGCAGACGGTCAGGCAGGGCGTAGTGCGGATCTGGCTGTGTCCACTCACCCACGGCAGACGGTCAGGCAAGGCGCAGTGCGGATCTGGCTGTGTCCACGCACCCACAGAATGCGGTCAGCCAGAGCGCAGTGCGGATCTGGCTGTGTCCACTCACCCACGGCAGACGGTCAGGCAGGGCGCAGTGCGGATCTGGCTGTGTCCACTCACCCACGGCAGACGGTCAGGCAGGGCGTAGTGCGGATCTGGCTGTGTCCACTCACCCACGGCAGACGGTCAGGCAAGGCGCAGTGCGGATCTGGCTGTGTCCACGCACCCACAGCATGCGGTCAGCCAGGGCGCAGTGCGGATCTGGCTGTGTCCACTCACCCACGGCAGGCGTTCAGGCAGAGCGCAGTGCGGATCTGGCTGTGTCCACTCACCCACGGCAGACTGTCAGGCAGGGCGCCGTGCGGATCTGGCTATGTCCACTCGCCCACGGCAGACGGGCAGGCAGGGCGCAGTGCGGATCTGGCTGTGTCCACTCGCCCACGGGAGACGGGCAGGCAGGGCGCAGTGCGGATCTGGCTGTGTCCACTTACCCACGGGAGACGGGCAGGCAGGGCGCAGTCGGATCTGGCTGTGTCCACCCACTGACGGAAGACGGGCAGGCACGACGCAGTGCGGATCTGGCTGTGTCCACTCACCCACGGGAGACGGGCAGCCAGGGCGCAGTGCGGATCTCGCTGTGTCCACTCACCCACGGGAGACGGGAAGGCAGGGCGCAGTACGGATCTGGCTGTGTCCACTCACCCACGGCAGGCAGTCAGGCAGGGCGCAGTGCGGATCTGGCTGTGTCCACTCACCCACGGCAGGCGGTCAGGCAGGGCGCAGTGCGGATCTGGCTGTGTCCACTCACGCACGGCAGACGGTCAGGCAGGGCGCAGTGCGGATCTGGCTGTGTCCACTCTCCCACGGGAGATGGGCAGGCAGGGCGCAGTGCGGATCTGGCTGTGTCCACTCACCCACGGGAGATGGGCAGGCAAGGCGCAGTGCGGATCTGGCTGTGTCCACTCCCCCATGGGAGACGGGCAGAGACGGTGCTGTGTGGATCTGGCTATGTCCACTGACCCACGGTAGACGGGCAGGCAGGGCGCAGTGCGGATCTGGCTGTGTCGACTCGCCCACGGGAGACGGGCAGGCAGGGCGCAGTGCGGATCTGGCGGTGTCCACTCGCCCACGGGAGACGGGAAGGCAGGGCGCAGTGCGGATCTGGCTGTGTCCACTCACCCACGTGAGACGGGCAGGCAGGGCGCAGTGCGGGTCCGGCTGTGTCCACTCACCCACGGGAGACGGGCAGAGACGGTGCTGTGTGGATCTGGCTATGTCCACTGACCCACGGCAGACGGGCAGGCAGGGCGCAGTACGGATCTGGCTGTGTCCACTCACCCACGGGAGACGGGCAGGCAGGGCGCAGTGCGGATATGGCTGTGTCCACTCACCCACGGGAGACGGGCAGGCTGGGCGCAGTGCGGATCTGGCTGTGTCCACTCACCCACGGGAGACGGGAAGGCAGGGCGCAGTGCGGATCTGGCTGTGTCCACTCACCCACGGGAGACGGGCCGGCAGGGCGCAGTGCGGATCTCGCTGTGTCCACTCACCCACGGCAGACGGTCAGGCAGGGCGCAGTGCGGATCTGGCTGTGTCCACTCACCCACGGCAGACGGGCAGGCAGGGCGCAGTGCGGATCTGGCTGTGTCCACTCGCCCACGGGAGACGGGCAGGCAGGGCGCAGTGCGGATCTGGCTGTGTCCACTTACCCACGGCAGGCGGTCAGGCAGGGCGCAGTGCGGATCTGGCTGTGTCCACTCACCCACGGCAGACGGTCAGGCAGGGCGCAGTGCGGATCTGGCTGTGTCCACTCACCCACGGCAGGCGGTCAGGCAGGGCGCAGTGCGGATCTGGCTGTGTCCACGCACCCACAGCATGCGGTCAGCCAGGGCGCAGTGCGGATCTGGCTGTGTCCACTCACCCACGGCAGGCGCTCAGGCAGAGCGCAGTGCGGATCTGGCTGTGTCCACTCACCCACGGCAGACTGTCAGGCAGGGCGCCGTGCGGATCTGGCTATGTCCACTCGCCCACGGCAGACGGGCAGGCAGGGCGCAGTGCGGATCTGGCTGTGTCCACTCGCCCACGGGAGACGGGCATGCAGGGCGCAGTGCGGATCTGGCTGTGTCCACTTACCCACGGGAGACGGGCAGGCAGGGCGCAGTGCGGATCCGGCTGTGTCCACTCACCCACGGGAGACGGGCAGAGACGGTGCTGTGTGGATCTGGCTATGTCCACTGACCCACGGGAGACGGGTAGGCAGGGCGCAGTACGGATCTGGCTGTGTCCACTCACCCACGGCAGACGAGCAGGCAGGGCGCAGTGCGGATCTGGCTGTGTCCACTCACCCACGGGAGACCGGCAGGCAGGGCGCAGTGCGGATCTGGCTGTGTCGACTCACCCACGGGAGACGGGCAGGCTGGGCGCAGTGCGGATCTGGCTGTGTCCACGCACCCACAGCATGCGGTCAGCCAGGGCGCAGTGCGGATCTGGCTGTGTCCACTCACCCACGGCAGGCGCTCAGGCAGAGCGCAGTGCGGATCTGGCTGTGTCCACTCACCCACGGCAGACTGTCAGGCAGGGCGCCGTGCGGATCTGGCTATGTCCACTCGCCCACGGCAGACGGGCAGGCAGGGCGCAGTGCGGATCTGGCTGTGTCCACTCGCCCACGGGAGACGGGCAGGCAGGGCGCAGTGCGGATCTGGCTGTGTCCACTTACCCACGGGAGACGGGCAGGCAGGGCGCAGTCGGATCCGGCTGTGTCCACTCACTGACGGAAGACGGGCAGGCAAGACGCAGTGCGGATTTGGCTGTGTCCACTCACCCACGGGAGACGGGCAGGCAGGGCGCAGTGCGGATCTGGCTGTGTCCACTCACCCACGGGAGACGGGCAGGCTGGGCGCAGTGCGGATCTGGCTGTGTCCACTCACCCACGTCAGACGCTCAGGCAGAGCGCAGTGCGGATCTGGCTGTGTCCACTCACCCACGGCAGACTGTCAGGCAGGACGCCGTGCGGATTTGGCTATGTCCACTCGCCCACGGCAGACGGGCAGGCAGGGTGCAGTGCGGATCTGGCTGTGTCCACTCGCCCACGGGAGACGGGCAGGCAGGGCGCAGTGCGGATCTGGCTGTGTCCACATACCCACGGGAGACGTGCAGGCAGGGCGCAGTCTGATCTGGCTGTGTCCACTCACTGACGGAAGACGGGCAGGCAAGACGCAGTGCGGATCTGGCTGTGTCCACTCACCCACGGGAGACGGGTAGGCAGGGCGCAGTGCGGATCTGGCTGTGTCCACTCACCCACGGGAGACGGGCAGGCTGGGCGCAGTGCGGATCTGGCTGTGTCCACTCACCCACGGGAGACGGGAAGGCAGGGCGCAGTACGGATCTGGCTGTGTCCACTCACCCACGGCAGGCAGTCAGGCAGGGCGCAGTGCGGATCTGGCTGTGTCCACTCACCCACGGCAGGCGGTCAGGCGGGGGCAGTTCGGATCTGGCTGTGTCCACTCACGCACGGCAGACGGTCAGGCAGGGCGCAGTGCGGATCTGGCTGTGTCCACTCTCCCACGGGAGACGGGCAGGCAGGGCGCAGTGCGGATCTGGCTGTGTCCACTCACCCACGGGAGATGGGCAGGCAAGGCGCAGTGCGGATCTGGCTGTGTCCACTCACCCACGGGAGACGGGCAGAGACGGTGCTGTGTGGATCTGGCTATGTCCACTGACCCACGGCAGACGGGCAGGCAGGGCGCAGTGCGGATCTGGCTGTGTCGACTCGCCCACGGGAGACGGGCAGGCAGGGCGCAGTGCGGATCTGGCTGTGTCCACTCGCCCACGGGAGACGGGCAGAGACGGTGCTGTGTGGATCTGGCTATGTCCACAGACCCACGGCAGACGGGCAGGCAGGGCGCAGTGCGGATCTGGCTGTGTCGACTCGCCCACGGGAGACGGGCAGGCAGGGCGCAGTGCGGATCTGGCTGTGTCCACTCACCCACGGCAGACGGTCAGGCAGGGCGCAGTGCGGATCTGGCTGTGTCCACTCACCCACGGCAGGTGGTCAGGCAGGGTGCAGTGCGGATCTGGCTGTGTCCACGCACCCACAGCATGCGGTCAGCCAGGGCGCAGTGCGGATCTGGCTGTGTCCACTCACCCACGGCAGGCGCTCAGGCAGAGCGCAGTGCGGATCTGGCTGTGTCCACTCTCCCAGTGGAGACGGGCAGGCAAGGCGCAGTGTGGACCTGGCTGTGTCCACTCACCCACGGGAGACGGGCAGAGAGTGTGCTGTGTGGATATGGCTATGTCCACTGACCCACGGCAGACGGGCAGGCAGGGCGCAGTGCAGATCTGGCTGTGTCCACTCACCCACGGCAGACGGTCAGGCAGGGTGCAGTGCGGATCTGGCTGTGTCCACTCACCAACGTGATTCGGGCAGGCAAGGCGCAGTGCGGATCTGGCTGTGTCCACTCACCCACGGGAGACGGGCAGGCAGGGCGCAGTGCGGATCCGGCTGTGTCCACTCACCCACGGGAGATGGGCAGAGACGGTGCTGTGTGGATCTGGCTATGTCCACTGACCCATGGCAGACGGGCAGGCAGGGTACAGTACGGATCTGGCTGTGTCCACTTACCCACGGCAGGCGGTCAGGCAGGGCGCAGTGCGGATCTGGCTGTGTCCACTCCCCCATGGGAGACGGGCAGAGACGGTGCTGTGTGGATCTGGCTATGTCCACTGACCCACGGTAGACGGGCAGGCAGGGCGCAGTGCGGATCTGGCTGTGTCGACTCGCCCACGGGAGACGGGCAGGCAGGGCGCAGTGCGGATCTGGCGGTGTCCACTCGCCCACGGGAGACGGGCAGGCAAGGCGCAGTGCGGATCTGGCTGTGTCCACTCGCCCACGGGAGACGGGCAGGCAGGGCGCATTGCGGATCTGGCTGTGTCCACTCACCCACGTGAGACGGGCAGGCAGGGCGCAGTGCGGGTCTGGCTGTGTCCACTCACCCACGGGAGACGGGCAGAGACGGTGCTGTGTGGATCTGGCTATGTCCACTGACCCAAGGCAGACGGGCAGGCAGGGCGCAGTACGGATCTGGCTGTGTCCACTCACCCACGGGAGACGGGCAGGCAGGGCGCAGTGCGGATATGGCTGTGTCCACTCACCCACGGGAGACGGGCAGGCTGGGCGCAGTGCGGATCTGGCTGTGTCCACTCACCCACGGGAGACGGGAAGGCAGGGCGCAGTGCGGATCTGGCTGTGTCCACTCACCCACGGGAGACGGGCAGGCAGGGCGCAGTGCGGATCTCGCTGTGTCCACTCACACACGGCAGACGGTCAGGCAGGGCGCAGTGCGTATCTGGCTGTGTCCACTCACCCACGGCAGACGGGCAGGCAGGGCGCAGTGCGGATCTGGCTGTGTCCACTCGCCCACGGGAGACGGGCAGGCAGGGCGCAGTGCGGATCTGGCTGTGTCCACTTACCCACGGCAGGCGGTCAGGCAGGGCGCAGTGCGGATCTGGCTGTGTCCACTCACCCACGGCAGACGGTCAGGCAGGGCGCAGTGCGGATCTGGCTGTGTCCACTCACCCACGGCAGGCGGTCAGGCAGGGCGCAGTGCGCATCTGGCTGTGTCCACGCACCCACAGCATGCGGTCAGCCAGGGCGCAGTGCGGATCTGGCTGTGTCCACTCACCCACGGCAGGCGCTCAGGCAGAGCGCAGTGCGGATCTGGCTGTGTCCACTCACCCACGGCAGACTGTCAGGCAGGGCGCCGTGCGGATCTGGCTATGTCCACTCGCCCACGGCAGACGGGCAGGCATGGCGCAGTGCGGATCTGGCTGTGTCCACTCGCCCACGGGAGACGGGCATGCAGGGCGCAGTCGGATCTGGCTGTGTCCACCCACTGACGGAAGACGGGCAGGCAAGACGCAGTGCGGATCTGGCTGTGTCCACTCACCCACGGGAGACGGGCAGGCAGGGCGCAGTGCGGATCTGGCTGTGTCCACTCACCCACGGGAGACGGGCAGGCTGGGCGCAGTGCGGATCTGGCTGTGTTCACTCACCCACGGGAGACGGGAAGGCAGGGCGCAGTACGGATCTGGCTGTGTCCACTCACCCACGGCAGGCGGTCAGGCAGGGCGCAGTGCGGATCTGGCTGTGTCCACTCACCCACGGCAGGCGGTCAGGCAGGGCGCAGTGCGGATCTGGCTGTGTCCACTCACCCACGGCAGGCAGTCAGGCAGGGCGCAGTGCGGATCTGGCTGTGTCCACTCTCCCACGGCAGGCGGTCAGGCAGGGCGCAGTGCGGATCTGGCTGTGTCCACTCTCCCACGGGAGACGGGCAGGCAGGGCGCAGTGCGGATCTCGCTGTGTCCACTCACCCACGGCAGACGGTCAGGCAGGGCGCAGTGCGGATCTGGGTGTGTCCACTCACCCACGGGAGATGGGCAGGCAAGGCGCAGTGCGGATCTGGCTGTGTCCACTCCCCCATGGGAGACGGGCAGAGACGGTGCTGTGTGGATCTCGCTATGTCCACTGACCCACGGTAGACGGGCAGGCAGGGCGCAGTGCGGATCTGGCTGTGTCGACTCGCCCACGGGAGACGGGCAGGCAGGGCGCAGTGCGGATCTGGCGGTGTCCACTCGCCCACGGGAGACGGGCAGGCAAGGCGCAGTGCGGATCTGGGTGTGTCCACTCGCCCACGGGAGACGGGCAGGCAGGGCGCATTGCGGATCTGGCTGTGTCCACTCACCCACGGGAGACGGGCAGGCAGGGCGCAGTGCGGATCCGGCTGTGTCCACTCACCCACGGGAGACGGGCAGAGACGGTGCTGTGTGGATCTGGCTATGTCCACTGACCCACGGCAGACGGGCAGGCAGGGCGCAGTACGGATCTGGCTGTGTCCACTCACCCACGGCAGACGAGCAGGCAGGGCGCAGTGCGGATCTGGCTGTGTCCACTCACCCACGGGAGACGGGCAGGCAGGGCGCAGTGCGGATCTGGCTGTGTCCACTCACCCACGGGAGACGGGCAAGCAGGGCGCAGTGCGGATCTGGCTGTGTCCACTCACCCACGGGAGATGGGCAGGCTGGGCGCAGTGCGGATCTGGCTGTGTCCACTCACCCACGGCAGGCGCTCAGCCAGGGCGCAGTGCGGATCTGGCTGTGTCCACTCACCCACGACAGACTATCAGGCAGGACGCCGTGCGGATTTGGCTATGTCCACTCGCCCACGGCAGACGGGCAGGCAGGGCGCAGTGCGGATCTGGCTGTGTCCACTCGCCCACGGGAGACGGGCAGGCAGGGCGCAGTGCGGATCTGGCTGTGTCCACTTACCCACGGGAGACGGGCAGGCAGGGCGCAGTCTGATCTGGCTGTGTCCACTCACTGACGGAAGACGGGCAGGCAAGACGCAGTGCGGATCTGGCTGTGTCCACTCACCCACGGGAGACGGGTAGGCAGGGCGCAGTGCGGATCTGGCTGTGTCCACTCACCCACGGGAGACGGGCAGGCTGGGCGCAGTGCGGATCTGGCTGTGTCCACTCACCCACGGGAGACGGGAAGGCAGGGCGCAGTACGGATCTGGCTGTGTCCACTCACCCACGGCAGGCAGTCAGGCAGGGCGCAGTGCGGATCTGGCTGTGTCCACTCACCCACGGCAGGCGGTCAGGCGGGGGCAGTTCGGATCTGGCTGTGTCCACTCACGCACGGCAGACGGTCAGGCAGGGCGCAGTGCGGATCTGGCTGTGTCCACTCTCCCACGGGAGACGGGCAGGCAGGGCGCAGTGCGGATCTGGCTGTGTCCACTCACCCACGGGAAATGGGCAGGCAAGGCGCAGTGCGGATCTGGCTGTGTCCACTCACCCACGGGAGACGGGCAGAGACAGTGCTGTGTGGATCTGGCTATGTCCACTGACCCACGGCAGACGGGCAGGCAGGGCGCAGTGCGGATCTGGCTGTGTCGACTCCCCCATGGGAGACGGGCAGAGACGGTGCTGTGTGGATCTGGCTATGTCCACTGACCCACGGTAGACGGGCAGGCAGGGCGCAGTGCGGATCTGGCTGTGTCGACTCGCCCACGGGAGACGGGCAGGCAGGGCGCAGTGCGGATCTGGCGGTGTCCACTCGCCCACGGGAGACGGGCAGGCAAGGCGCAGTGCGGATCTGGCTGTGTCCACTCGCCCACGGGAGACGGGCAGGCAGGGCGCATTGCGGATCTGGCTGTGTCCACTCACCCACGGGAGACGGGCAGGCAGGGCGCAGTGCGGGTCCGGCTGTGTCCACTCACCCACGGGAGACGGGCAGAGACGGTGCTGTGTGGATCTGGCTATGTCCACTGACCCACGGCAGACGGGCAGGCAGGGCGCAGTGCGGATCTGGCTGTGTCCACTCGCCCACGGGAGACGGGCAGGCAGGGCGCAGTGCGGATCTGGCTGTGTCCACTTACCCACGGGAGACGGGCAGGCAGGGCGCAGTCGGATCTGGATGTGTCCACCAACTGACGGAAGACGGGCAGGCAAGACGCAGTGCGGATCTGGCTGTGTCCACTCACCCACGGGAGACGGGCAGGCAGGGCGCAGTGCGGATCTGACTGTGTCCAATCACCCACGGGAGACGGGCAGGCTGGGCGCAGTGCGGATCTGGATGTGTCCACTCACCCACGGGAGACGGGAAGGCAGGGCGCAGTACGGATCTGGCTGTGTCCACTCACCCACGGCAGGCAGTCAGGCAGGGCGCAGTGCGGATCTGGCTGTGTCCACTCACCCACGGGAGACGGGCAGGCAGGGCGCAGTGCGGATCTCGCTGTGTCCACTCACCCACGGCAGACGGTCAGGCAGGGCGCAGTGCGGATCTGGCTGTGTCCACTCACCCACGGCAGACGGGCAGGCAGGGCGCAGTGCGGATCTGGCTGTGTCCACTCGCCCACGGGAGACGGGCAGGCAGGGCGCAGTGCGGATCTGGCTGTGTCCACTTACCCACGGCAGGCGGTCAGGCAGGGCGCAGTGCGGATCTGGCTGTGTCCACTCACCCACGGCAGACGGTCAGGCAGGGCGCAGTGCGGATCTGGCTGTGTCCACTCACCCACGGCAGGCGGTCAGGCAGGGCGCAGTGCGGATCTGGCTGTGTCCACGCACCCACAGCATGCGGTCAGCCAGGGCGCAGTGCGGATCTGGCTGTGTCCACTCACCCACGGCAGGCGCTCAGGCAGAGCGCAGTGCGGATCTGGCTGTGTCCACTCACCCACGGCAGACTGTCAGGCAGGGCGCCGTGCGGATCTGGCTATGTCCACTCGCCCACGGCAGACGGGCAGGCAGGGCGCAGTGCGGATCTGGCTGTGTCCACTCGCCCACGGGAGACGGGCATGCAGGGCGCAGTGCGGATCTGGCTGTGTCCACTTACCCACGGGAGACGGGCAGGCAGGGCGCAGTCGGATCAGGCTGTGTCCACCCACTGACGGAAGACGGGCAGGCAAGACGCAGTGCGGATCTGGCTGTGTCCACTCACCCACGGGAGACGGGCAGGCAGGGCGCAGTGCGGATCTGGCTGTGTCCACTCACCCACGGGAGACGGGCAGGCTGGGCGCAGTGCGGATCTGGCTGTGTCCACTCACCCACGGGAGACGGGAAGGCAGGGCGCAGTACGGATCTGGCTGTGTCCACTCACCCACGGCAGGCAGTCAGGCAGGGCGCAGTGCGGATCTGGCTGTGTCCACTCACCCACGGCAGGCGGTCAGGCAGGGCGCAGTGCGGATCTGGCTGTGTCCACTCACCCACGGCAGGCAGTCAGGCAGGGCGCAGTGCGGATCTGGCTGTGTCCACTCTCCCACGGCAGGCGGTCAGGCAGGGCGCAGTGCGGATCTGGCTGTGTCCACTCTCCCACGGGAGACGGGCAGGCAGGGCGCAGTGCGGATCTCGCTGTGTCCACTCACCCACGGCAGACGGTCATGCAGGGCGCAGTGCGGATCTGGCTGTGTCCACTCACCCACGGGAGATGGGCAGGCAAGGCGCAGTGCGGATCTGGCTGTGTCCACTCCCCCATGGGAGACGGGCAGAGACGGTGCTGTGTGGATCTGGCTATGTCCACTGACCCACGGTAGACGGGCAGGCAGGGCGCAGTGCGGATCTGGCTGTGTCGACTCGCCCACGGGAGACGGGCAGGCAGGGCGCAGTGCGGATCTGGCGGTGTCCACTCGCCCACGGGAGACGGGCAGGCAAGGCGCAGTGCGGATCTGGCTGTGTCCACTCGCCCACGGGAGACGGGCAGGCAGGGCGCATTGCGGATCTGGCTGTGTCCACTCACCCACGGGAGACGGGCAGGCAGGGCGCAGTGCGGATCCGGCTGTGTCCACTCACGCACGGGAGACGGGCAGAGACGGTGCTGTGTGGATCTGGCTGTGTCCACTGACCCACGGCAGACGGGCAGGCAGGGCGCAGTACGGATCTGGCTGTGTCCACTCACCCACGGCAGACGAGCAGGCAGGGCGCAGTGCGGATCTGGCTGTGTCCACTCACCCACGGGATACGGGCAGGCAGGGCGCAGTGCGGATCTGGCTGTGTCCACTCACCCACGGGAGACGGGCAAGCAGGGCGCAGTGCGGATTTGGCTGTGTCCACTCACCCACGGGAGATGGGCAGGCTGGGCGCAGTGCGGATCTGGCTGTGTCCACTCACCCACGGCAGGCGCTCAGCCAGAGCGCAGTGCGGATCTGGCTGTGTCCACTCACCCACGACAGACTGTCAGGCAGGACGCCGTGCGGATTTGGCTATGTCCACTCGCCCACGGCAGACGGGCAGGCAGGGCGCAGTGCGGATCTGGCTGTGTCCACTCGCCCACGGGAGACGGGCAGGCAGGGCGCAGTGCGGATCTGGCTGTGTCCACTTACCCACGGGAGACGGGCAGGCAGGGCGCAGTCTGGTCTGGCTGTGTCCACTCACTGACGGAAGACGGGCAGGCAAGACGCAGTGCGGATCTGGCTGTGTCCACTCACCCACGGGAGACGGGTAGGCAGGGCGCAGTGCGGATCTGGCTGTGTCCACTCACCCACGGGAGACGGGCAGGCTGGGCGCAGTGCGGATCTGGCTGTGTCCACTCACCCACGGGAGACGGGAAGGCAGGGCGCAGTACGGATCTGGCTGTGTCCACTCACCCACGGCAGGCAGTCAGGCAGGGCGCAGTGCGGATCTGGCTGTGTCCACTCACCCACGGCAGGCGGTCAGGCGGGGGCAGTTCGGATCTGGCTGTGTCCACTCACGCACGGCAGACGGTCAGGCAGGGCGCAGTGCGGATCTGGCTGTGTCCACTCTCCCACGGGAGACGGGCAGGCAGGGCGCAGTGCGGATCTGGCTGTGTCCACTCACCCACGGGAGATGGGCAGGCAAGGCGCAGTGCGGATCTGGCTGTGTCCACTCACCCACGGGAGACGGGCAGAGACAGTGCTGTGTGGATCTGGCTATGTCCACTGACCCACGGCAGACGGGCAGGCAGGGCGCAGTGCGGATCTGGCTGTGTCGACTCCCCCATGGGAGACGGGCAGAGACGGTGCTGTGTGGATCTGGCTATGTCCACTGACCCACGGTAGACGGGCAGGCAGGGCGCAGTGCGGATCTGGCTGTGTCGACTCGCCCACGGGAGACGGGCAGGCAGGGCGCAGTGCGGATCTGGCGGTGTCCACTCGCCCACGAGAGACGGGCAGGCAAGGCGCAGTGCGGATCTGGCTGTGTCCACTCGCCCACGGGAGACGGGCAGGCAGGGCGCATTGCGGATCTGGCTGTGTCCACTCACCCACGGGAGACGGGCAGGCAGGGCGCAGTGCGGGTCCGGCTGTGTCCACTCACCCACGGGAGACGGGCAGAGACGGTGCTGTGTGGATCTGGCTATGTCCACTGACACACGGCAGACGGGCTGGCAGGGCGCAGTGCGGATCTGGCTGTGTCCACTCACCCACGGGAGACGGGAAGGCAGGGCGCAGTGCGGATCTGGCTGTGTCCACTCACCCACGGGAGACGGGCAGGCAGGGCGCAGTGCGGATCTCGCTGTGTCCAATCACCCACGGCAGACGGTCAGGCAGGGCGCAGTGCGGATTTGGCTGTGTCCACTCACCCACGGCAGACCGGCAGGCAGGGCGCAGTGCGGGTCTGGCTGTGTCCACTCGCCCACAAGAGACGGGCAGGCAGGGCGCAGTGCGGATCTGGCTGTGTCCACTTACCCACGGGAGACGGGCAGGCAGGGCGCAGTCGGATCTGGCTGTGTCCACTCACCCACGGCAGACGGTCAGGCAGGGCGCAGTGCGGATCTGGCTGTGTCCACTCACCCACGGCAGGCGGTCAGGCAGGGCGCAGTGCGGATCTGGCTGTGTCCACGCACCCACAGCATGCGGTCAGCCAGGGCGCAGTGCGGATCTGGCTGTGTCCACTCGCCCACGGGAGACGGGCAGGCAGGGCGCAGTCGGATCTGGCTGTGTCCACTCACTGACGGAAGACGGGCAGGCAAGACGCAGTGCGGATCTGGCTATGTCCACTCACCGACGGGAGATGGGCAGGCAGGGCGCAGTGCGGATCTGGCTGTGTCCACTCACCCACGGGAGACGGGCAGGCTGGGCGCAGTGCGGATCTGGCTGTGTCCACTTACCCACGGCAGGCGCTCAGGCAGAGCGCAGTACGGATCTGGCTGTGTCCACTCACCCACGGCAGACTGTCAGGCAGGACGCCGTGCGGATTTGGCTATGTCCACTCGCCCACGGGAGACGGGCAGGCAGGGCGCAGTGCGGATCTGGCTGTGTCCACTCGCCCACTGGAGACGGGCAGGCAGGGCGCAGTGCGGATCTGGCTGTGTCCACTTACCCACGGGAGACGTGCAGGCAGGGCGCAGTCTGATCTGGCTGTGTCCACTCACTGACGGAAGACGGGCAGGCAAGACGCAGTGCGGATCTGGCTGTGTCCACTCACCCACGGGAGACGGGTAGGCAGGGCGCAGTGCGGATCTGGCTGTGTCCACTCACCCACGGGAGACGGGCAGGCTGGGCGCAGTGCGGA
Organism: Microcebus murinus; assembly: GCF_040939455.1. Classification (NCBI taxonomy): domain Eukaryota; kingdom Metazoa; phylum Chordata; class Mammalia; order Primates; family Cheirogaleidae; genus Microcebus; species Microcebus murinus. Next base: position 712,433 of record NC_134123.1, on the reverse strand, counting down.
TCTGGCTGTGTCAACTCACCCACGGGAGACGGGAAGGCAGGGCGCAGTACGGATCTGGCTGTGTCCACTCACCCACGGCAGGCAGTCAGGCAGGGCGTAGTGCGGATCTGGCTGTGTCCACTCACCCACGGCAGGCGGTCAGGCGGGGGCAGTTCGGATCTGGCTGTGTCCACTCACGCACGGCAGACGGTCAGGCAGGGCGCAGTGCGGATCTGGCTGTGTCCACTCTCCCACGGGAGACGGGCAGGCAGGGCGCAGTGCGGATCTGGCTGTGTCCACTCACCCACGGGAGATGGGCAGGCAAGGCGCAGTGCGGATCTGGCTGTGTCCACTCACCCACGGGAGACGGGCAGAGACGGTGCTGTGTGGATCTGGCTATGTCCACTGACCCACGGCAGACGGGCAGGCAGGGCGCAGTGCGGATCTGGCTGTGTCGACTCGCCCACGGGAGACGGGCAGGCAGGGCGCAGTGCGGATCTGGCTGTGTCCACTCGCCCACGGGAGACGGGCAGAGACGGTGCTGTGTGGATCTGGCTATGTCCACTGACCCACGGCAGACGGGCAGGCAGGGCGCAGTGCGGATCTGGCTGTGTCCACTCACCCACGGGAGACGGGCAGGCAGCACGCAGTGCGGATCCGGCTGTGTCCACTCACCCACGGGAGACGGGCAGGCAGGGCGCAGTGCGGATCTCGCTGTTTCCACTCGCCAACGGCAGACGGGCAGGCAGGGCGCAGTGCGGATCTGGCTGTGTCCACTCACCCACGTCAGACGGTCAGACAGGGTGCAGTGCGGATCTGGCTGTGTCCACTCACCACGGGAGACGGGCAGGCAGGGCGCAGTGCGGATCTGGCTGTGTCCACTCACCCACGTGAGACGGGCAGGCAAGGCTCAGTGCGGATATGGCTGTGTCCACTCACCCATGGGAGACGGGCAGGCAGGGCGCAGTGCGGATCTGGCTGTGTCCACTCACCCACGGGAGATGGGCAGGCAAGGCGCAGTGCGGATCTGGCTGTGTCCACTCACCCACGGGAGACGGGCAGAGACAGTGCTGTGTGGATCTGGCTATGTCCACTGACCCACGGCAGACGGGCAGGCAGGGCGCAGTGCGGATCTGGCTGTGTCGACTCCCCCATGGGAGACGGGCAGAGACGGTGCTGTGTGGATCTGGCTATGTCCACTGACCCACGGTAGACGGGCAGGCAGGGCGCAGTGCGGATCTGGCTGTGTCGACTCGCCCACGGGAGACGGGCAGGCAGGGCGCAGTGCGGATCTGGCGGTGTCCACTCGCCCACGGGAGACGGGCAGGCAAGGCGCAGTGCGGATCTGGCTGTGTCCACTCGCCCACGGGAGACGGGCAGGCAGGGCGCATTGCGGATCTGGCTGTGTCCACTCACCCACGGGAGACGGGCAGGCAGGGCGCAGTGCGGGTCCGGCTGTGTCCACTCACCCACGGGAGACGGGCAGAGACGGTGCTGTGTGGATCTGGCTATGTCCACTGACCCACGGCAGACGGGCAGGCAGGGCGCAGTGCGGATCTGGCTGTGTCCACTCGCCCACGGGAGACGGGCAGGCAGGGCGCAGTGCGGATCTGGCTGTGTCCACTTACCCACGGGAGACGGGCAGGCAGGGCGCAGTCGGATCTGGCTGTGTCCACCCACTGACGGAAGACGGGCAGGCAAGACGCAGTGCGGATCTGGCTGTGTCCACTCACCCACGGGAGACGGGCAGGCAGGGCGCAGTGCGGATCTGGCTGTGTCCAATCACCCACGGGAGACGGGCAGGCTGGGCGCAGTGCGGATCTGGCTGTGTCCACTCACCCACGGGAGACGGGAAGGCAGGGCGCAGTACGGATCTGGCTGTGTCCACTCACCCACGGCAGGCAGTCAGGCAGGGCGCAGTGCGGATCTGGCTGTGTCCACTCACCCACGGCAGGCGGTCAGGCAGGGCGCAGTGCGGATCTGGCTGTGTCCACTCACGCACGGCAGACGGTCAGGCAGGGCGCAGTGCGGATCTGGCTGTGTCCACTCTCCCACGGGAGACGGGCAGGCAGGGCGCAGTGCGGATCTGGCTGTGTCCACTCACCCACGGGAGATGGGCAGGCAAGGCGCAGTGCAGATCTGGCTGTGTCCACTCCCCCATGAGAGACGGGCAGAGACGGTGCTGTGTGGATCTGGCTATGTCCACTGACCAACGGTAGACGGGCAGGCAGGGCGCAGTGCGGATCTGGCTGTGTCGACTCGCCCACGGGAGACGGGCAGGCAGGGCGCAGTGCGGATCTGGCGGTGTCCACTCGCCCACGGGAGACGGGCAGGCAAGGCGCAGTGCGGATCTGGCTGTGTCCACTCGCCCACGGGAGACGGGCAGGCTGGGCGCAGTGCGGATCTGGCTGTGTCCACTCACCCACGGGAGACGGGAAGGCAGGGCGCAGTGCGGATCTGGCTGTGTCCACTCACCCACGGGAGACGGGCAGGCAGGGCGCAGTGCGGATCTCGCTGTGTCCAATCACCCACGGCAGACGGTCAGGCAGGGCGCAGTGCGGATTTGGCTGTGTCCACTCACCCACGGCAGACCGGCAGGCAGGGCGCAGTGCGGGTCTGGCTGTGTCCACTCGCCCACGGGAGACGGGCAGGCAGGGCGCAGTGCGGATCTGGCTGTGTCCACTTACCCACGGGAGACGGGCAGGCAGGGCGCAGTCGGATCTGGCTGTGTCCACTCACCCACGGCAGACGGTCAGGCAGGGCGCAGTGCGGATCTGGCTGTGTCCACTCACCCACGGCAGGCGGTCAGGCAGGGCGCAGTGCGGATCTGGCTGTGTCCACGCACCCACAGCATGCGGTCAGCCAGGGCGCAGTGCGGATCTGGCTATGTCCACTCGCCCACGGCAGATGGGCAGGCAGGGCGCAGTGCGGATCTGGCTGTGTCCACTCGCCCACGGGAGACGGGCAGGCAGGGCGCAGTGCGGATCTGGCTGTGTCCACTTACCCACGGGAGACGGGCAGGCAGGGCGCAGTCGGATCTGGCTGTGTCCACTCACTGACGGAAGACGGGCAGGCAAGACGCAGTGCGGATCTGGCTGTGTCCACTCACCGACGGGAGATGGGCAGGCAGGGCGCAGTGCGGATCTGGCTGTGTCCACTCACCCACGGGAGACGGGCAGGCTGGGCGCAGTGCGGATCTGGCTGTGTCCACTTACCCACGGCAGGCGCTCAGGCAGAGCGCAGTGCGGATCTGGCTGTGTCCACTCACCCACGGCAGACTGTCAGGCAGGACGCCGTGCGGATTTGGCTATGTCCACTCGCCCACGGCAGACGGGCAGGCAGGGCGCAGTGCGGATCTGGCTGTGTCCACTCGCCCACGGGAGACGGGCAGGCAGGGCGCAGTGCGGATCTGGCTGTGTCCACTTACCCACGGGAGACGTGCAGGCAGGGCGCAGTCTGATCTGGCTGTGTCCACTCACTGACGGAAGACGGGCAGGCAAGACGCAGTGCGGATCTGGCTGTGTCCACTCACCCACGGGAGACGGGTAGGCAGGGCGCAGTGCGGATCTGGCTGTGTCCACTCACCCACGGGAGACGGGCAGGCTGGGCGCAGTGCGGATCTGGCTGTGTCCACTCACCCACGGGAGACGGGAAGGCAGGGCGCAGTACGGATCTGGCTGTGTCCACTCACCCACGGCAGGCAGTCAGGCAGGGCGTAGTGCGGATCTGGCTGAGTCCACTCACCCACGGCAGGCGGTCAGGCGGGGGCAGTTCGGATCTGGCTGTGTCCACTCACGCACGGCAGACGGTCAGGCAGGGCGCAGTGCGGATCTGGCTGTGTCCACTCTCCCACGGGAGACGGGCAGGCAGGGCGCAGTGCGGATCTGGCTGTGTCCACTCACGCACGGGAGATGGGCAGGCAAGGCGCAGTGCGGATCTGGCTGTGTCCACTCACCCACGGGAGACGGGCAGAGACGGTGCTGTGTGGATCTGGCTATGTCCACTGACCCATGGCAGACGGGCAGGCAGGGCGCAGTGCGGATCTGGCTGTGTCGACTCGCCCACGGGAGACGGGCAGGCAGGGCGCAGTGCGGATCTGGCTGTGTCCACTCGCCCACGGGAGACGGGCAGAGACGGTGCTGTGTGGATCTGGCTATGTCCACTGACCCACGGCAGACGGGCAGGCAGGGCGCAGTGCGGATCTGGCTGTGTCCACTCACCCACGGGAGACGGGCAGGCAGCACGCAGTGCGGATCCGGCTGTGTCCACTCACCCACGGGAGACGGGCAGGCAGGGCGCAGTGCGGATCTCGCTGTTTCCACTCGCCAACGGCAGACGGGCAGGCAGGGCGCAGTGCGGATCTGGCTGTGTCCACTCACCCACGTCAGACGGTCAGACAGGGTGCAGTGCGGATCTGGCTGTGTCCACTCACCACGGGAGACGGGCAGGCAGGGCGCAGTGCGGATCTGGCTGTGTCCACTCACCCACGTGAGACGGGCAGGCAAGGCTCAGTGCGGATATGGCTGTGTCCACTCACCCATGGGAGACGGGCAGGCAGGGCGCAGTGCGGATCTGGCTGTGTCCACTCACCCACGGGAGACGGGCAGGCAGGGCGCAGTGCGGATCTGGCTGTGTCCACTCACCCACGGGAGACGGGCAGGCAAGGCTCAGTGCAGATCTGGCTGTGTCCACTCACCCACGGGAGACGGGCAGGCAGGGCGCAGTGCGGATCTGGCTGTGTCCACTCACTCACGGGAGACGGGCAGGCAGGGCGCAGTGCGGATCCGGCTGTGTCCACTCACCCACGGGAGACGGGCAGAGACGGTGCTGTGTGGATCTGGCTATGTCCACTGACCCACGGCAGACGGGCAGGCAGGGCGCAGTACGGATCTGGCTGTGTCCACTCACCCACGGCAGGCTGTCAGGCAGGGTACAATGCGGATCTGGCTGTGTCCACTCACCCACGGGAGACGGGCAGGCAGGGCGCAGTGCGGATCTGGCTGTGTCCACTCACCCACGGGAGACGGGCAGGCAGGGCGCAGTGCGGATCTGGCTGTGTCCACTCACCCACGGGAGACGGGCAGGCAGGGCGCAGTGCGTATCTGTCTGTGTCCACTCACCCACGGGAGACGGGCAGGCAAGGCGCAGTGCGGATCTGGCTGTGTCCACTCGCCCACGGGAGACGGGCAGGCAGGGCGCAGTGCGGATCAGGCTGTGTCCACTCACCCACGGGAGACGGGCAGGCAAGGCTCAGTGCAGATCTGGCTATGTCCACTCACCCACGGGAGACGGGCAGGCAGGGCGCAGTGCGGATCTCGCTGTGTCCACTCACCAACGGCAGACGGTCAGGCAGGGCGCAGTGCGGATCTGGCTGTGTCCACTCACCCACAGCAGACGGGCAGGCAGGGCGCAGTGCGGATCTGGCTGTGTCCACTCGCCCACGGGAGACGGGCACGCAGGGCGCAGTGCGGATCTGGCTGTGTCCACTCACCCACGGCAGGCGGTCAGGCAGGGCGCAGTGCGGATCTGGCTGTGTCCACTCACCCACTGCAGACAGTCAGGCAGGGCGCAGTGCGGATCTGGCTGTGTCCACGCACCCACAGCATGCGGTCAGCCAGGGCGCAGTGCGGATCTGGCTGTGTCCACTCACCCACGGGAGACGGGCAGGGCGCAGTGCGGATCTGCCTGTGTCCACTCACCAACGTGAGACGGGTAGGCAAGGAGGAGTGCGGATCCGGCTGTGTCCACTCACCCACGGGAGACGGGCCGGCAGGGCGCAGTGCGGATCTGGCTGTGTCCTCTCAACCCACGGCAGACGGGCAGGCAGGGCGCAGTGCGGATCTGGCTGTGTCCACTCGCCCACGGGAGACGGGCAGGCAGGGCGCAGTGCGGATCTGGCTGTGTCCACTCACCCACGGCAGGCGGTCAGGCAGGGCGCAGTGCGGATCTGGCTGTGTCCACTCACCCACGGCAGACGGTCAGGCAGGGCGCAGTGCGGATCTGGCTGTGTCCACTCACCCACGGAAGGCGGTCAGGCAGGGCGCAGTGCGGATCTGGCTGTGTCCACGCACCCATAGCATGCGGTCAGCCAGGGCGCAGTGCGGATCTGGCTGTGTCCACTCACCCACGGGAGACGGGCAGGGCGCAGTGCGGATCTGGCTGTGTCCACTCACCCACGGGAGACGGGCAGGCAAGGCGCAGTGCGGATCTGGCTGTGTCCACTCGCCCACGGGAGACGGGCAGGCAGGGCGCAGTGCGGATCTGGCTGTGTCAAGTCACCCACGGGAGACGGGCAGGCAGGGCGCAGTGCGGATCCGGCTGTGTCCACTCACCCACGGGAGACGGGCAGAGTCGGTGCTGTGTGGATCTGGCTATGTCCACTGACCCACGGCAGACGGGCAGGCAGGGCGCAGTACGGATCTGGTGTGTAGACTCTCCCACGGCAGGCGGTCAGGCAGGGTACAATGCGAATCTGGCTGTGTCCACTCAGCCACGGGAGACGGGCAGGCAGGGCGCAGTGCGGATCTGGCTGTGTCCACTCACCCACGGGAGACGGGCAGGCAGGGCGCAGTGCGGATCTGGCTGTGTCCACTCACCCACGGGAGACGGGAAGGCTGGGCGCAGTGCGGATCTGGCTGTGTCCACTCACCCACGGGAGACGGGAAGGCAGGGCGCAGTGCGGATCTGGCTGTGTCCACTCACCCACGGCAGGCGGTCAGGCAGGGCACAGTGCGGATCTGGCTGTGTCCACTCGCCCACGGGAGACGGGCACGCAGGGCGCAGTGGGGATCTGGCTGTGTCCACTCACCCACGGCAGGCAGTCAGGCAGGGCGCAGTGCGGATCTGGCTGTGTCCACTCACCCACGGCAGAGGGTCAGGCAGGGCGCAGTTCGGATCTGGCTGTGTCCACTCACCCACGGCAGGCGGTCAGGCAGGGTGCAGTGCGGATCTGGCTGTGTCCACGCACCCACAGCATGCGGTCAGCCAGGGCGCAGTGCGGATCTGGCTGTGTCCACTCACCCACGGCAGGCGCTCAGGCAGAGCGCAGTGCGGATCTGGCTGTGTCCACTCACCCAGGGGAGACGGGCAGGCAAGGCGCAGTGTGGACCTGGCTGTGTCCACTCACCCACGGGAGACGGGCAGAGAGTGTGCTGTGTGGATATGGCTATGTCCACTGACCCACGGCAGACGGGCAGGCAGGGCGCAGTGCAGATCTGGCTGTGTCCACTCACCCACGGCAGACGGTCAGGCAGGGTGCAGTGCGGATCTTGCTGTGTCCACTCACCCACGGGAGACGGGCAGGCAGGGCGCAGTGCGGATCTGGCTGTGTCCACTCACCAACGTGAGTCGGGCAGGCAAGGCGCAGTGCGGATCTGGCTGTGTCCACTCACCCATGGGAGACGGCCAGGCAGGGCGCAGTGCGGATCCAGCTGTGTCCACTCACCCACAGGAGATGGGCAGAGACGGTGCTGTGTGGATCTGGCTATGTCCACTGACCCACGGCAGACGGGCAGGCAGGGTACAGTACGGATCTGGCTGTGTCCACTCACCCACGGCAGGCGGTCAGGCAGGGCGCAGTGCGCATCTGGCTGTGTCCACTCACCCACGGCAGGTGGTCAGGCAGGGTGCAGTGCGGATCTGGCTGTGTCCACGCACCCACAGCATGCGGTCAGCCAGGGCGCAGTGCGGATCTGGCTGTGTCCACTCACCCACGGCAGGCGCTCAGGCAGAGCGCAGTGCGGATCTGGCTGTGTCCACTCTCCCAGGGGAGACGGGCAGGCAAGGCGCAGTGTGGACCTGGCTGTGTCCACTCACCCACGGGAGACGGGCAGAGAGTGTGCTGTGTGGATATGGCTATGTCCAATGACCCACGGCAGACGGGCAGGCATGGCGCAGTGCAGATCTGGCTGTGTCCACTCACCCACGGCAGACGGTCAGGCAGGGTGCAGAGCGGATCTGGCTGTGTCCACTCACCCACGGGAGACGGGCAGGCAGGGCGCAGTGCGGATCTGGCTGTGTCCACTCACCAACGTGATTCGGGCAGGCAAGGCGCAGTGCGGATCTGGCTGTGTCCACTCACCCACGGGAGACGGGCAGGCAGGGCGCAGTGCGGATCCGGCTGTGTCCACTCACCCACGGGAGATGGGCAGAGACGGTGCTGTGTGGATCTGGCTATGTCCACTGACCCATGGCAGACGAGCAGGCAGGGTACAGTACGGATCTGGCTGTGTCCACTTACCCACGGCAGGCGGTCAGGCAGGGCGCAGTGCGGATCTGGCTGTGTCCACTCACCCACGGCAGACGGTCAGGAAGGGCGCAGTGCGGATCTGGCTGTGTCCACTCACCCACGGGAGACGGGCAGGCAGCACGCAGTGCGGATCCGGCTGTGTCCACTCACAAACGGGAGACGGGCAGGCAGGGCGCAGTGCGGACCTGGCTGTGTCCACTCACCCACGGGAGACGGGCAGGCAGGGCGCAGTGCGGATCTCACTGTGTCCACTCACCCACGGCAGACGGGCAGGCAGGGCGCAGTGCGGATCTGGCTGTGTCCACTCGCCCACGGGAGACGGGCAGGCAGGGCGCAGTGCGGATCTGGCTGTGTCCACTCACCCACGGCAGGCGGTCAGGCAGGGCGCAGTGCGGATCTGGCTGTGTCCACTCACCCACGGCAGGCGGTCAGGCAGGGCGCAGTGCGGATCTGGCTGTGTCCACTCACCCACGGCAGACGGTCAGGCAGGGCGCAGTACGGATCTGGCTGTGTCCACTCACCCACAGGAGACGGGCAGGCAGCACGCAGTGCGGATCCGGCTGTGTCCACTCACCCACGGGAGACGGGCAGGCAGGGCGCAGTGCGGATCTGGCTGTTTCCACTCGCCAACGGCAGACGGGCAGGCAGGGCGCAGTGCGGATCTGGCTGTGTCCACTCACCCACGTCAGACGGTCAGACAGGGTGCAGTGCGGATCTGGCTGTGTCCACTCACCACGGGAGACGGGCAGGCAGGGCGCAGTGCGGATCTGGCTGTGTCCACTCACCCACGTGAGACGGGCAGGCAAGGCTCAGTGCGGATATGGCTGTGTCCACTCACCCACGGGAGACGGGCAGGCAGGGCGCAGTGCGGATCTGGCTGTGTCCACTCACCCACGGGAGACGGGCAGGCAGGGCGCAGTGCGGATCTGGCTGTGTCCACTCACCCACGGGAGACGGGCAGGCAAGGCTCAGTGCAGATCTGGCTGTGTCCACTCACCCACGGGAGACGGGCAGGCAGGGCGCAGTGCGGATCTGGCTGTGTCCACTCACCCACGGGAGACGGGCAGGCAGGGCGCAGTGCGGATCCGGCTGTGTCCACTCACCCACGGGAGACGGGCAGAGACGGTGCTGTGTGGATCTGGCTATGTCCACTGACCCACGGCAGATGGGCAGGCAGGGCGCAGTACGGATCTGGCTGTGTCCACTCACCCACGGCAGGCTGTCAGGCAGGGTACATTGCGGATCTGGCTGTGTCCACTCACCCACGGGAGACGGGCAGGCAGGGCGCAGTGCGGATCTGGCTGTTTCCACTCGCCAACGGCAGACGGGCAGGCAGGGCGCAGTGCGGATCTGGCTGTGTCCACTCACCCACGTCAGACGGTCAGACAGGGTGCAGTGCGGATCTGGCTGTGTCCACTCACCACGGGAGACGGGCAGGCAGGGCGCAGTGCGGATCTGGCTGTGTCCACTCACCCACGTGAGACGGGCAGGCAAGGCTCAGTGCGGATATGGCTGTGTCCACTCACCCACGGGAGACGGGCAGGCAGGGCGCAGTGCGGATCTGGCTGTGTCCACTCACCCACGGGAGACGGGCAGGCAGGGCGCAGTGCGGATCTGGCTGTGTCCACTCACCCACGGGAGACGGGCAGGCAGGGCTCAGTGCAGATCTGGCTGTGTCCACTCACCCACGGGAGACGGGCAGGCAGGGCGCAGTGCGGATCTTGCTGTGTCCACTCACCCACGGGAGACGGGCAGGCAGGGCGCAGTGCGGATCCGGCTGTGTCCACTCACCCACGGGAGACGGGCAGAGACGGTGCTGTGTGGATCTGGCTATGTCCACTGACCCACGGCAGATGGGCAGGCAGGGCGCAGTACGGATCTGGCTGTGTCCACTCACCCACGGCAGGCTGTCAGGCAGGGTACAATGCGGATCTGGCTGTGTCCACTCACCCACGGGAGACGGGCAGGCAGGGCGCAGTGCGGATCTGGCTGTGTCCACTCACCCACGGGAGACGGGCAGGCAGGGCGCAGTGCGGATCTGGCTGTGTCCATTCACCCACGGGAGACGGGCAGGCAGGGCGCAGTGCGTATCTGTCTGTGCCCACTCACCCACGGGAGACGGGCAGGCAGGGCGCAGTGCGGATCTGGCTGTGTCCACTCGCCCACGGGAGACGGGCAGGCAGGGCTCAGTGCGGATCTGGCTGTGTCCACTCGCCCATGGGAGACGGGCAGAGACGGTGCTGTGTGGATCTGGCTATGTCCACTGACCCACGGCAGACGGGCAGGCAGGGCGCAGTGCGGATCTGGCTGTGTCGACTCGCCCACGGGAGACGGGCAGGCAGGGCGCAGTGCGGATCTGGCTGTGTCCACTCGCCCACCTGAGACGGGCAGGCAAGGCGCAGTGCGGATCTGGCTGTGTCCACTCGCCCACGGGAGACGGGCAGGCAGGGCGCATTGCGGATCTGGCTGTGTCCACTCACCCACGGGAGACGGGCAGGCAGGGCGCAGTGCGGATCCGGCTGTGTCCACTCACCCACGGGAGACGGGCAGAGACGGTGCTGTGTGGATCTGGCTATGTCCACTGACCCACGGCAGACTGGCAGGCAGGGCGCAGTGCGGATCTGGCTGTGTCCACTCACCCACGGGAGAAGGGCAGGCAGGGCGCAGTGCGGATCTGGCTGTGTCCACCCACTGACGGAAGACGGGCAGGCAAGACGCAGTGCGGATCTGGCTGTGTCCACTCACCCACGGGAGACGGGCAGGCAGGGCGCAGTGCGGATCTGGCTGTGTCCACTCACCCACGGGAGACGGGCAGGCTGGGCGCAGTGCGGATCTGGCTGTGTCCACTCCCCCACGGGAGACGGGAAGGCAGGGCGCAGTACGGATCTGGCTGTGTCCACTCACCCACGGCAGGCAGTCAGGCAGGGCGCAGTGCGGATCTGGCTGTGTCCACTCACCCACGGCAGGCGGTCAGGCAAGGCGCAGTGCGGATCTGGCTGTGTCCACTCACGCACGGCAGACGGTCAGGCAGGGCGCAGTGCGGATCTGGCTGTGTCCACTCTCCCACGGGAGACGGGCAGGCAGGGCGCATTGCGGATCTGGCTGTGTCCACTCACCCACGGGAGATGGGCAGGCAAGGCGCAGTGCGGATCTGGCTGTGTCCACTCGCCCATGGGAGACGGGCAGAGACGGTGCTGTGTGGATCTGGCTATGTCCACTGACCCACGGCAGACGGGCAGGCAGGGCGCAGTGCGGATCTGGCTGTGTCGACTCGCCCACGGGAGACGGGCAGGCAGGGCGCAGTGCGGATCTGGCTGTGTCCACTCGCCCACCTGAGACGGGCAGGCAAGGCGCAGTGCGGATCTGGCTGTGTCCACTCGCCCACGGGAGACGGGCAGGCAGGGCGCATTGCGGATCTGGCTGTGTCCACTCACCCACGGGAGACGGGCAGAGACGGTGCTGTGTGGATCTGGCTATGTCCACTGACCCACGGCAGACGGGCAGGCAGGGCGCAGTATGGATCTGGCTGTGTCCACTCACCCACGGCAGGCGGTCAGGCAGGGCGCAGTGCGGATCTGGCTGTGTCCACTCACCCACGGCAGGCGGTCAGGCAGGGCGCAGTGCGGATCTGGCTGTGTCCACTCACCCACGGCAGACGGTCAGGCAGGGCGCAGTACGGATCTGGCTGTGTCCACTCACCCACGGGAGACGGGCAGGCAGCACGCAGTGCGGATCCGGCTGTGTCCACTCACCCACGGGAGACGGGCAGGCAGGGCGCAGTGCGGATCTGGCTGTTTCCACTCGCCAACGGCAGACGGGCAGGCAGGTCGCAGTGCGGATCTGGCTGTGTCCACTCACCCACGTCAGACGGTCAGACAGGGTGCAGTGCGGATCTGGCTGTGTCCACTCACCACGGGAGACGGGCAGGCAGGGCGCAGTGCGGATCTGGCTGTGTCCACTCACCCACGTGAGACGGGCAGGCAAGGCTCAGTGCGGATATGGCTGTGTCCACTCACCCACGGGAGACGGGCAGGCAGGGCGCAGTGCGGATCTGGCTGTGTCCACGCACCCACGGGAGACGGGCAGGCAGGGCGCAGTGCGGATTTGGCTGTGTCCACTCACCCACGGGAGACAGGCAGGCAAGGCTCAGTGCAGATCTGGCTGTGTCCACTCACCCACGGGAGACGGGCAGGCAGGGCGCAGTGCGGATCCGGCTGTGTCCACTCACCCACGGGAGACGGGCAGAGACGGTGCTGTGTGGATCTGGCTATGTCCACTGACCCACGGCAGACGGGCAGGCAGGGCGCAGTACGGATCTGGCTGTGTCCACTCACCCACGGCAGGCTGTCAGGCAGGGTACAATGCGGATCTGGCTGTGTCCACTCACCCACGGGAGACGGGCAGGCAGGGCGCAGTGCGGATCTGGCTGTGTCCACTCACCCACGGGAGACGGGCAGGCAGGGCGCAGTGTGGATCTGGCTGTGTCCACTCACCCACGGGAGACGGGCAGGCAGGGCGCAGTGCGTATCTGTCTGTGTCCACTCACCCACGGGAGACGGGCAGGCAAGGCGCAGTGCGGATCTGGCTGTGTCCACTCGCCCACGGGAGACGGGCAGGCAGGGCTCAGTGCGGATCTGGCTGTGTCCACTCACCCACGGGAGACGGGCAGGCAAGGCTCAGTGCAGATCTGGCTATGTCCACTCACCCACGGGAGACGGGCAGGCAGGGCGCAGTGCGGATCTGGCTGTGTCCACTCACCCACGGGAGACGGGCAGGCAGGGCGCAGTGTGGATCTCGCTGTGTCCACTCTCCCACGGCAGACGGTCAGGCAGGGCGCAATGCGGATCTGGCTGTGTCCACTCACCCACGGCAGACGGGCAGGCAGGGCGCAGTGCGGATCTGGCTGTGTCCACTCACCCACGGCAGACGAGCAGGCAGGGCGCAGTGCGGATCTGGCTGTGTCCACTCACCCACGGGAGACGGGCAGGCAGGGCGCAGTGCGGATCTGGCTGTGTCCACTCACCCACGGGAGACGGGCAGGCTGGGCGCAGTGCGGATCTGGCTGTGTCCACTCACCCACGGCAGACGGTCAGGCAGGGCGCAGTGCGGATCTGGCTGTGTCCACTCACCCACGGCAGACGGGCAGGCAGGGCGCAGTCGGATCTGGCTGTGTCCACCCACTGACGGAAGACGGGCAGGCAAGACGCAGTGCGGATCTGGCTGTGTCCACTCACCCACGGGAGACGGGCAGGCAGGGCGCAGTGCGGATCTGGCTGTGTCCACTCACCCACGGGAGACGGGCAGGCTGGGCGCAGTGCGGATCTGGCTGTGTCCACTCCCCCACGGGAGACGGGAAGGCAGGGCGCAGTACGGATCTGGCTGTGTCCACTCACCCACGGCAGGCAGTCAGGCAGGGTGCAGTGCGGATCTGGCTGTGTCCACTCACCCACGGCAGGCGGTCAGGCAAGGCGCAGTGCGGATCTGGCTGTGTCCACTCACGCACGGCAGACGGTCAGGCAGGGCGCAGTGCGGATCTGGCTGTGTCCGCTCTCCCACGGGAGACGGGCAGGCAGGGCGCAGTGCGGATCTGGCTGTGTCCACTCACCCACGGGAGATGGGCAGGCAAGGCGCAGTGCGGATCTGGCTGTGTCCACTCGCCCATGGGAGACGGGCAGAGACGGTGCTGTGTGGATCTGGCTATGTCCACTGACCCACGGCAGACGGGCAGGCAGGGCGCAGTGCGGATCTGGCTGTGTCGACTCGCCCACGGGAGACGGGCAGGCAGGGCGCAGTGCGGATCTGGCTGTGTCCACTCGCCCACCTGAGACGGGCAGGCAGGGCGCAGTGCGGATCTGGCTGTGTCCACTCACCCACGGCAGGCGGTCAGGCAGGGCGCAGTGCGGATCTGGCTGTGTCCACTCGCCCACGGGAGACGGGCACGCAGGGCGCAGTGCGGATCTGGCTGTGTCCACTCACCCACGGCAGGCAGTCAGGCAGGGCGCAGTGCGGATCTGGCTGTGTCCACTCACCCACGGCAGAGGGTCAGGCATGGCGCAGTTCGGATCTGGCTGTGTCCACTCACCCACGGCAGGCGGTCAGGCAGGGTGCAGTGCGGATCTGGCTGTGTCCACGCACCCACAGCATGCGGTCAGCCAGGGCGCAGTGCGGATCTGGCTGTGTCCACTCACCCACGGCAGGCGCTCAGGCAGAGCGCAGTGCGGATCTGGCTGTGTCCACTCACCCAGGGGAGACGGGCAGGCAAGGCGCAGTGTGGACCTGGCTGTGTCCACTCACCCACGGGAGACGGGCAGAGAGTGTGCTGTGTGGATATGGCTATGTCCACTGACCCACGGCAGACGGGCAGGCAGGGCGCAGTGCAGATCTGGCTGTGTCCACTCACCCACGGCAGACGGTCAGGCAGGGTGCAGTGCGGATCTTGCTGTGTCCACTCACCCACGGGAGACGGGCAGGCAGGGCGCAGTGCGGATCTGGCTGTGTCCACTCACCAACGTGAGTCGGGCAGGCAAGGCGCAGTGCGGATCTGGCTGTGTCCACTCACCCATGGGAGACGGCCAGGCAGGGCGCAGTGCGGATCCAGCTGTGTCCACTCACCCACAGGAGATGGGCAGAGATGGTGCTGTGTGGATCTGGCTATGTCCACTGACCCACGGCAGACGGGCAGGCAGGGTACAGTACGGATCTGGCTGTGTCCACTCACCCACGGCAGGCGGTCAGGCAGGGCGCAGTGCGGATCTGACTGTGTCCACTCACCCACGGGAGACGGTCAGGCAGGGCGCAGTGCGGATCCGGCTGTGTCCACTCACCAACGGGAGACGGGCAGGCAGCACGCTGTGCGGATCCGGCTGTGTCCACTCACCCACGGGAGACGGGCAGGCAGGGCGCAGTGCGGATCTGGCTCTTTCCACTCGCCAACGGCAGACGGGCAGGCAGGGCGCAGTGCGGATCTGGCTGTGTCCACTCACCCACGGGAGACGGGAAGGCAGGGCGCAGTGCGGATCTGGCTGTGTCCACTCACCCACGGGAGACGGGCAGGCAGGGCGCAGTGCGGATCTCGCTGTGTCCACTCACCCACGGCAGACGGTCAGGCAGGGCGCAGTGCGGATCTGGCTGTGTCCACTCACCCACGGAAGACGGGCAGGCAGGGCGCAGTGCGGATCTGGCTGTGTCCACTCGCCCACGGGAGACGGGCAGGCAGGGCGCAGTGCGGATCTGGCTGTGTCCACTCACCCACGGCAGGCGGTCAGGCAGGGCGCAGTGCGGATCTGGCTGTGTCCACTCACCCACGGCAGACGGTCAGGCAGGGCGCAGTGCGGATCTGGCTGTGTCCACTCACCCACGGCAGGCGGTCAGGCAGGGTGCAGTGCGGATCTGGCTGTGTCCACGCACCCACTGCATGCGGTCAGCCAGGGCGCAGTGCAGATCTGGCTGTGTCCACTCACCCACGGCAGGCGCTCAGGCAGAGCGCAGTGCGGATCTGGCTGTGTCCACTCACCCAGGGGAGACGGGCAGGCAAGGCGCAGTGTGGACCTGGCTGTGTCCACTCACCCACGGGAGACGGGCAGAGAGTGTGCTGTGTGGATATGGCTATGTCCACTGACCCACGGCAGACGGGAAGGCAGGGCGCAGTGCAGATCTGGCTGTGTCCACTCACCCACGGCAGACGGTCAGGCAGGGTGCAGTGCGGATCTGGCTGTGTCCACTCACCCACGGGAAACGGGCAGGCAGGGCGCAGTGCGGATCTGGCTGTGTCCACTCACCAACGTGAGTCGGGCAGGCAAGGCGCAGTGCGGATCTGGCTGTGTCCACTCACCCACGGGAGACGGGCAGGCAGGGCGCAGTGCGGATCCGGCTGTGTCCACTCACCCACGGGAGATGGGCAGAGACGGGGCTGTGTGGATCTGGCTATGTCCACTGACCCACGGCAGACGGGCAGGCAGTGTACAGTACGGATCTGGCTGTGTCCACTCACCCACGGCAGGCGGTCAGGCAGGGCGCAGTGCGGATCTGGCTGTGTCCACTCACCCACGGCAGACGGTCAGGCAGGGCGCAGTGCGGATCCGGCTGTGTCCACTCACCCACGGGAGACGGGCAGGCAGGGCGCAGTGCGGATCTGGCTGTGTCCACTCACCCACGGGAGACGGACAGGCAGGGCGCAGTGCGGATCTGGCTGTGTCCACTCACCCACGGGAGATGGGCAGGCAAGGCTCAGTGCAGATCTGGCTATGTCCACTCACCCACGGGAGACGGGCAGGCAGGGCGCAGTGCGGATCTGGCTGTGTCCACTCACCCATGGGAGACGGGCAGGCAGGGCGCAGTGTGGATCTCGCTGTGTCCACTCACCCACGGCAGATGGTCAGGCAGGGCGCAGTGCGGATCGGGCTGTGTCCACTCACCCACGGCAAACGGGCAGGAAGGGCGCAGTGCGGATCTGGCTGTGTCCACTCACCCACGGCAGACGGGCAGGCAGGGCGCAGTGCGGATCTGGCTGTGTCCACTCACCCACGGCAGACGGGCAGGCAGGGCGCAGTGCGGATCTGGCTGTGTCCACTCGCCCACGGGAGACGGGCAGGCACGGCGCAGTGCGGATCTGGCTGTGTCCACTCTCCCACGGCAGGCGGTCAGGCAGGGCGCAGTGCGGATCTGGCTGTGTCGACTCACCCAGGGCAGACAGTCAGGCAGGGCGCAGTGCGGATCTGGCTGTGTCCACTCACCCACGGCAGGCGCTCAGGCAGAGCGCAGTGCGGATCTGGCTGTGTCCACTCACCCAGGGGAGACGGGCAGGCAAGGCGCAGTGTGGACCTGGCTGTGTCCACTCACCCACGGGAGACGGGCAGAGAGTGTGCTGTGTGGATATGGCTATGTCCACTGACCCACGGCAGACGGGCAGGCAGGGCGCAGTGCAAATCTGGCTGTGTCCACTCACCCACGGCAGGCGGTCAGGCAGGGCGCAGTGCGGATCTGGCTGTGTCCACGCACCCACAGCATGCGGTCAGCCAGGGCGCAGTGCGGATCTGGCTGTGTCCACTCACCCACGGCAGGCGCTCTGGCAGAGCGCAGTGCGGATCTGGCTGTGTCCACTCACCCACGGCATACTGTCAGGCAGGGCGCCGTGCGGATCTGGCTATGTCCACTCGCCCACGGCAGACGGGCAGGCAGGGCGCAGTGCGGATCTGGCTGTGTCCACTCGCCCACGGCAGGCGGTCAGGCAGGGCGCAGTGCGGATCTGGCTGTGTCCACTTACCCACGGGAGACGGGCAGGCAGGGCGCAGTCGGAACTGGCTGTGTCCACTCACTAACGGAAGACGGGCAGGCAAGACGCAGTGCGGATCTGGCAGTGTGCACTCACCCACGGGAGACGGTCAGGCAGGGTGCAGTGCGGATCTGGCTGTGTCCACTCATCCACGGGAGACGGGCAGGCAGGGCGCAGTGCGGATCTGGCTGTGTCCACTCACCAACGTGAGTCGGGCAGGCAAGGCGCAGTGCGGATCTGGCTGTGTCCACTCACCCACGGGAGACGGGCAGGCAGGGCGCAGTGCGGATCCGGCTGTGTCCACTCACCCACGGCAGGCGGTCAGGCAGGGCGCAGTGCGGATCTGGCTGTGTCCACGCGCCCACAGCATGCGGTCAGCCAGGGCGCAGTGCGGATCTGGCTGTGTCCACTCACCCACGGCAGGCGCTCAAGCAGAGCGCAGTGCGGATCTGGCTGTGTCCACTCACCCAGGGGAGACGGGCAGGCAAGGCGCAGTGTGGACCTGGCTGTGTCCACTCACCCACGGGAGACGGGCAGAGAGTGTGCTGTGTGGATATGGCTATGTCCACTGACCCACGGCAGACGGGCAGGCAGGGCGCAGTGCAGATCTGGCTGTGTCCACTCACCCACGGCAGACGGTCAGGCAGGGTGCAGTGCGGATCTGGCTGTGTCCACTCACCCACGGGAGACGGGCCGGCAGGGCGCAGTGCGGATCTGGCTGTGTCCACTCACCAACGTGAGTCGGGCAGGCAAGGCGCAGTGCGGATCTGGCTGTGTCCACTCACCCACGGCATACTGTCAGGCAGGGCGCCGTGCGGATCTGGCTATGTCCACTCGCCCACGGCAGACGGGCAGGCAGGGCGCAGTGCGGATCTGGCTGTGTCCACTCGCCCACGGCAGGCGGTCAGGCAGGGCGCAGTGCGGATCTGGCTGTGTCCACTTACCCACGGGAGACGGGCAGGCAGGGCGCAGTCGGAACTGGCTGTGTCCACTCACTAACGGAAGACGGGCAGGCAAGACGTAGTGCGGATCTGGCTGTGTGCACTCACCCACGGGAGACGGTCAGGCAGGGTGCAGTGCGGATCTGGCTGTGTCCACTCATCCACGGGAGACGGGCAGGCAGGGCGCAGTGCGGATCTGGCTGTGTCCACTCACCAACGTGAGTCGGGCAGGCAAGGCGCAGTGCGGATCTGGCTGTGTCCACTCACCCACGGCAGGCGCTCAAGCAGAGCGCAGTGCGGATCTGGCTGTGTCCACTCACCCAGGGGAGACGGGCAGGCAAGGCGCAGTGTGGACCTGGCTGTGTCCACTCACCCACGGGAGACGGGCAGAGAGTGTGCTGTGTGGATATGGCTATGTCCACTGACCCACGGCAGTCGGGCAGGCAGGGCGCAGTATGGATCTGGCTGTGTCCACTCACCCACGGCAGGCGGTCAGGCAGGGTACAATGCGGATCTGGCTGTGTCCACTCACCCACGGGAGACGGGTAGGCAGGGCGCAGTGCGGATCTGGCTGTGTCCACTCACCCACGGGAGACGGGAATGCAGGGCGCAGTGCGGATCTGGCTGTGTCCACTCACCCACGGGAGACGGGCAGGCAGGGCGCAGTGCGGATCTCGCTGTGTCCACTCACCCACGGCAGACGGTCAGGCAGGGCGCAGTGCGGATCTGGCTGTGTCCACTCACCCACAGCAGACGGGCAGGCAGGGCGCAGTGCGGATCTGGCTGTGTCCACTCGCCCACGGGAGACGGGCAGGCAGGGCGCAGTGCGGATCTGGCGGTGTCCACTTACCCACGGCAGGCGGTCAGGCAGGGCGCAGTGCGGATCTGGCTGTGTCCACTCACCCACGGCAGAGGGTCAGGCAGGGCGCAGTGCGGATCTGGCTGTGTCCACGCACCCACAGCATGCGGTCAGCCAGGGCGCAGTGCGGATCTGGCTGTGTCCACTCACCCACGGGAGACGGGCAGGGCGCAGTGCGGATCTGGCTGTGTCCACTCACCAACGTGAGACGGGCAAGCAAGGCGCAGTGCGGATCCGGCTGTGTCCACTCACCCACGGGAGACGGGCCGGCAGGGCGCAGTGCGGATCTGGCTGTGTCCTCTCAACCCACGGCAGACGGGCAGGCAGGGCGCAGTGCGGATCTGGCTGTGTCCACTCGCCCACGGGAGACGGGCAGGCAGGGCGCAGTGCGGATCTGGCTGTGTCCACTCACCCACGGCAGGCGGTCAGGCAGGGCGCAGTGCGGATCTGGCTGTGTCCACTCACCCACGGCAGAAGGTCAGGCAGGGCGCAGTGCGGATCTGGCTGTGTCCACTCACCAACGGCAGGCGGTCAGGCAGGGCGCAGTGCGGATCTGGCTGTGTCCACGCACCCATAGCATGCGGTCAGCCAGGGCGCAGTGCGGATCTGGCTGTGTCCACTCACCCACGGGAGACGGGCAGGGCGCAGTGCGGATCTGGCTGTGTCCACTCACCCACGGGAGACGGGCAGGCAAGGCGCAGTGCGGATCTGGCTGTGTCCACTCGCCCACGGGAGACGGGCAGGCAGGGCGCAGTGCGGATCTGGCTGTGTCAAGTCACCCACGGGAGACGGGCAGGCAGGGCGCAGTGCGGATCCGGCTGTGTCCACTCACCCACGGGAGACGGGCAGAGTCGGTGCTGTGTGGATCTGGCTATGTCCACTGACCCACGGCAGACGGGCAGGCAGTGCGCAGTACGGATCTGGTGTGTCCACTCTCCCACGGCAGGCGGTCAGGCAGGGTACAATGCGAATCTGGCTGTGTCCACTCACCCACGGGAGACGGGCAGGCAGGGCGCAGTGCGGATCTGGCTGTGTCCACTCACCCACGGGAGACGGGCAGGCAGGGCGCAGTGCGGATCTGGCTGTGTCCACTCACCCACGGGAGACGGGCAGGCTGGGCGCAGTGCGGATCTGGCTGTGTCCACTCAACCACGGGAGACGGGAAGGCAGGGCGCAGTGCGGATCTGGCTGTGTCCACTCACCCACGGCAGGCGGTCAGGCAGGGCGCAGTGCGGATCTGGCTGTGTCCACTCGCCCACGGGAGACGGGCACGCAGGGCGCAGTGCGGATCTGGCTGTGTCCACTCACCCACGGCAGGCAGTCAGGCAGGGCGCAGTGCGGATCTGGCTGTGTCCACTCACCCACGGCAGAGGGTCAGGCAGGGCGCAGTTCGGATCTGGCTGTGTCCACTCACCCACGGCAGGCGGTCAGGCAGGGTGCAGTGCGGATCTGGCTGTGTCCACGCACCCACAGCATGCGGTCAGCCAGGGCGCAGTGCGGATCTGGCTGTGTCCACTCACCCACGGCAGGCGCTCAGGCAGAGCGCAGTGCGGATCTGGCTGTGTCCACTCACCCAGGGGAGACGGGCAGGCAAGGCGCAGTGTGGACCTGGCTGTGTCCACTCACCCACGGGAGACGGGCAGAGAGTGTGCTGTGTGGATATGGCTATGTCCACTGACCCACGGCAGACGGGCAGGCAGGGCGCAGTGCAGATCTGGCTGTGTCCACTCACCCACGGCAGACGGTCAGGCAGGGTGCAGTGCGGATCTGGCTGTGTCCACTCACCCACGGGAGACGGGCAGGCAGGGCGCAGTGCGGATCTGGCTGTGTCCACTCACCAACGTGAGTCGGGCAGGCAAGGCGCAGTGCGGATCTGGCTGTGTCCACTCACCCATGGGAGACGGCCAGGCAGGGCGCAGTGCGGATCCAGCTGTGTCCACTCACCCACAGGAGATGGGCAGAGACGGTGCTGTGTGGATCTGGCTATGTCCACTGACCCACGGCAGACGGGCAGGCAGGGTACAGTACGGATCTGGCTGTGTCCACTCACCCACGGCAGGCGGTCAGGCAGGGCGCAGTGCGGATCTGGCTGTGTCCACTCACTCACGGTAGACGGTCAGGCAGGGCGCAGTGCGGATCTGGCTGTGTCCACTCACCCACGGGAGACGGGCACGCAGGGCGCAGTGGGGATCTGGCTGTGTCCACTCACCCACGGCAGGCAGTCAGGCAGGGCGCAGTGCGGATCTGGCTGTGTCCACTCACCCACGGCAGAGGGTCAGGCAGGGCGCAGTTCGGATCTGGCTGTGTCCACTCACCCACGGCAGGCGGTCAGGCAGGGTGCAGTGCGGATCTGGCTGTGTCCACGCACCCACAGCATGCGGTCAGCCAGGGCGCAGTGCGGATCTGGCTGTGTCCACTCACCCACGGCAGGCGCTCAGGCAGAGCGCAGTGCGGATCTGGCTGTGTCCACTCACCCAGGGGAGACGGGCAGGCAAGGCGCAGTGTGGACCTGGCTGTGTCCACTCACCCACGGGAGACGGGCAGAGAGTGTGCTGTGTGGATATGGCTATGTCCACTGACCCACGGCAGACGGGCAGGCAGGGCGCAGTGCAGATCTGGCTGTGTCCACTCACCCACGGCAGACGGTCAGGCAGGGTGCAGTGCGGATCTTGCTGTGTCCACTCACCCACGGGAGACGGGCAGGCAGGGCGCAGTGCGGATCTGGCTGTGTCCACTCACCAACGTGAGTCGGGCAGGCAAGGCGCAGTGCGGATCTGGCTGTGTCCACTCACCCATGGGAGACGGCCAGGCAGGGCGCAGTGCGGATCCAGCTGTGTCCACTCACCCACAGGAGATGGGCAGAGACGGTGCTGTGTGGATCTGGCTATGTCCACTGACCCACGGCAGACGGGCAGGCAGGGTACAGTACGGATCTGGCTGTGTCCACTCACCCACGGCAGGCGGTCAGGCAGGGCGCAGTGCGCATCTGGCTGTGTCCACTCACCCACGGCAGGTGGTCAGGCAGGGTGCAGTGCGGATCTGGCTGTGTCCACGCACCCACAGCATGCGGTCAGCCAGGGCGCAGTGCGGATCTGGCTGTGTCCACTCACCCACGGCAGGCGCTCAGGCAGAGCGCAGTGCGGATCTGGCTGTGTCCACTCTCCCAGGGGAGACGGGCAGGCAAGGCGCAGTGTGGACCTGGCTGTGTCCACTCACCCACGGGAGACGGGCAGAGAGTGTGCTGTGTGGATATGGCTATGTCCAATGACCCACGGCAGACGGGCAGGCATGGCGCAGTGCAGATCTGGCTGTGTCCACTCACCCACGGCAGACGGTCAGGCAGGGTGCAGAGCGGATCTGGCTGTGTCCACTCACCCACGGGAGACGGGCAGGCAGGGCGCAGTGCGGATCTGGCTGTGTCCACTCACCAACGTGATTCGGGCAGGCAAGGCGCAGTGCGGATCTGGCTGTGTCCACTCACCCACGGGAGACGGGCAGGCAGGGCGCAGTGCGGATCCGGCTGTGTCCACTCACCCACGGGAGATGGGCAGAGACGGTGCTGTGTGGATCTGGCTATGTCCACTGACCCATGGCAGACGAGCAGGCAGGGTACAGTACGGATCTGGCTGTGTCCACTTACCCACGGCAGGCGGTCAGGCAGGGCGCAGTGCGGATCTGGCTGTGTCCACTCACCCACGGCAGACGGTCAGGAAGGGCGCAGTGCGGATCTGGCTGTGTCCACTCACCCACGGGAGACGGGCAGGCAGCACGCAGTGCGGATCCGGCTGTGTCCACTCACAAACGGGAGACGGGCAGGCAGGGCGCAGTGCGGACCTGGCTGTGTCCACTCACCCACGGGAGACGGGCAGGCAGGGCGCAGTGCGGATCTCACTGTGTCCACTCACCCACGGCAGACGGGCAGGCAGGGCGCAGTGCGGATCTGGCTGTGTCCACTCGCCCACGGGAGACGGGCAGGCAGGGCGCAGTGCGGATCTGGCTGTGTCCACTCACCCACGGCAGGCGGTCAGGCAGGGCGCAGTGCGGATCTGGCTGTGTCCACTCACCCACGGCAGGCGGTCAGGCAGGGCGCAGTGCGGATCTGGCTGTGTCCACTCACCCACGGCAGACGGTCAGGCAGGGCGCAGTACGGATCTGGCTGTGTCCACTCACCCACAGGAGACGGGCAGGCAGCACGCAGTGCGGATCCGGCTGTGTCCACTCACCCACGGGAGACGGGCAGGCAGGGCGCAGTGCGGAACTGGCTGTTTCCACTCGCCAACGGCAGACGGGCAGGCAGGGCGCAGTGCGGATCTGGCTGTGTCCACTCACCCACGTCAGACGGTCAGACAGGGTGCAGTGCGGATCTGGCTGTGTCCACTCACCACGGGAGACGGGCAGGCAGGGCGCAGTGCGGATCTGGCTGTGTCCACTCACCCACGTGAGACGGGCAGGCAAGGCTCAGTGCGGATATGGCTGTGTCCACTCACCCACGGGAGACGGGCAGGCAGGGCGCAGTGCGGATCTGGCTGTGTCCACTCACCCACGGGAGACGGGCAGGCAGGGCGCAGTGCGGATCTGGCTGTGTCCACTCACCCACGGGAGACGGGCAGGCAAGGCTCAGTGCAGATCTGGCTGTGTCCACTCACCCACGGGAGACGGGCAGGCAGGGCGCAGTGCGGATCTGGCTGTGTCCACTCACCCACGGGAGACGGGCAGGCAGGGCGCAGTGCGGATCCGGCTGTGTCCACTCACCCACGGGAGACGGGCAGAGACGGTGCTGTGTGGATCTGGCTATGTCCACTGACCCACGGCAGATGGGCAGGCAGGGCGCAGTACGGATCTGGCTGTGTCCACTCACCCACGGCAGGCTGTCAGGCAGGGTACATTGCGGATCTGGCTGTGTCCACTCACCCACGGGAGACGGGCAGGCAGGGCGCAGTGCGGATCTGGCTGTTTCCACTCGCCAACGGCAGACGGGCAGGCAGGGCGCAGTGCGGATCTGGCTGTGTCCACTCACCCACGTCAGACGGTCAGACAGGGTGCAGTGCGGATCTGGCTGTGTCCACTCACCACGGGAGACGGGCAGGCAGGGCGCAGTGCGGATCTGGCTGTGTCCACTCACCCACGTGAGACGGGCAGGCAAGGCTCAGTGCGGATATGGCTGTGTCCACTCACCCACGGGAGACGGGCAGGCAGGGCGCAGTGCGGATCTGGCTGTGTCCACTCACCCACGGGAGACGGGCAGGCAGGGCGCAGTGCGGATCTGGCTGTGTCCACTCACCCACGGGAGACGGGCAGGCAGGGCTCAGTGCAGATCTGGCTGTGTCCACTCACCCACGGGAGACGGGCAGGCAGGGCGCAGTGCGGATCTTGCTGTGTCCACTCACCCACGGGAGACGGGCAGGCAGGGCGCAGTGCGGATCCGGCTGTGTCCACTCACCCACGGGAGACGGGCAGAGACGGTGCTGTGTGGATCTGGCTATGTCCACTGACCCACGGCAGATGGGCAGGCAGGGCGCAGTACGGATCTGGCTGTGTCCACTCACCCACGGCAGGCTGTCAGGCAGGGTACAATGCGGATCTGGCTGTGTCCACTCACCCACGGGAGACGGGCAGGCAGGGCGCAGTGCGGATCTGGCTGTGTCCACTCACCCACGGGAGACGGGCAGGCAGGGCGCAGTGCGGATCTGGCTGTGTCCATTCACCCACGGGAGACGGGCAGGCAGGGCGCAGTGCGTATCTGTCTGTGCCCACTCACCCACGGGAGACGGGCAGGCAGGGCGCAGTGCGGATCTGGCTGTGTCCACTCGCCCACGGGAGACGGGCAGGCAGGGCTCAGTGCGGATCTGGCTGTGTCCACTCGCCCATGGGAGACGGGCAGAGACGGTGCTGTGTGGATCTGGCTATGTCCACTGACCCACGGCAGACGGGCAGGCAGGGCGCAGTGCGGATCTGGCTGTGTCGACTCGCCCACGGGAGACGGGCAGGCAGGGCGCAGTGCGGATCTGGCTGTGTCCACTCGCCCACCTGAGACGGGCAGGCAAGGCGCAGTGCGGATCTGGCTGTGTCCACTCGCCCACGGGAGACGGGCAGGCAGGGCGCATTGCGGATCTGGCTGTGTCCACTCACCCACGGGAGACGGGCAGGCAGGGCGCAGTGCGGATCCGGCTGTGTCCACTCACCCACGGGAGACGGGCAGAGACGGTGCTGTGTGGATCTGGCTATGTCCACTGACCCACGGCAGACTGGCAGGCAGGGCGCAGTGCGGATCTGGCTGTGTCCACTCACCCACGGGAGAAGGGCAGGCAGGGCGCAGTGCGGATCTGGCTGTGTCCACCCACTGACGGAAGACGGGCAGGCAAGACGCAGTGCGGATCTGGCTGTGTCCACTCACCCACGGGAGACGGGCAGGCAGGGCGCAGTGCGGATCTGGCTGTGTCCACTCACCCACGGGAGACGGGCAGGCTGGGCGCAGTGCGGATCTGGCTGTGTCCACTCCCCCACGGGAGACGGGAAGGCAGGGCGCAGTACGGATCTGGCTGTGTCCACTCACCCACGGCAGGCAGTCAGGCAGGGCGCAGTGCGGATCTGGCTGTGTCCACTCACCCACGGCAGGCGGTCAGGCAAGGCGCAGTGCGGATCTGGCTGTGTCCACTCACGCACGGCAGACGGTCAGGCAGGGCGCAGTGCGGATCTGGCTGTGTCCACTCTCCCACGGGAGACGGGCAGGCAGGGCGCAGTGCGGATCTGGCTGTGTCCACTCACCCAGGGGAGACGGGCAGGCAAGGCGCAGTGTGGACCTGGCTGTGTCCACTCACCCACGGGAGACGGGCAGAGAGTGTGCTGTGTGGATATGGCTATGTCCACTGACCCACGGCAGACGGGAAGGCAGGGCGCAGTGCAGATCTGGCTGTGTCCACTCACCCACGGCAGACGGTCAGGCAGGGTGCAGTGCGGATCTGGCTGTGTCCACTCACCCACGGGAAACGGGCAGGCAGGGCGCAGTGCGGATCTGGCTGTGTCCACTCACCAACGTGAGTCGGGCAGGCAAGGCGCAGTGCGGATCTGGCTGTGTCCACTCACCCACGGGAGACGGGCAGGCAGGGCGCAGTGCGGATCCGGCTGTGTCCACTCACACACGGGAGATGGGCAGAGACGGGGCTGTGTGGATCTGGCTATGTCCACTGACCCACGGCAGACGGGCAGGCAGTGTACAGTACGGATCTGGCTGTGTCCACTCACCCACGGCAGGCGGTCAGGCAGGGCGCAGTGCGGATCTGGCTGTGTCCACTCACCCACGGCAGACGGTCAGGCAGGGCGCAGTGCGGATCTGGCTGTGTCCACTCACCCACGGGAGACGGGCAGGCAGCACGCAGTGCGGATCCGGCTGTGTCCACTCACCCACGGGAGACGGGCAGGCAGGGCGCAGTGCGGATCTGGCTGTGTCCACTCACCCACGGGAGACGGGCAGGCAGGGCGCAGTGCGGATCTGGCTGTGTCCACTCACCCACGGGAGATGGGCAGGCAAGGCTCAGTGCAGATCTGGCTATGTCCACTCACCCACGGGAGACGGGCAGGCAGGGCGCAGTGCGGATCTGGCTGTGTCCACTCACCCATGGGAGACGGGCAGGCAGGGCGCAGTGTGGATCTCGCTGTGTCCACTCACCCACGGCAGATGGTCAGGCAGGGCGCAGTGCGGATCGGGCTGTGTCCACTCACCCACGGCAAACGGGCAGGAAGGGCGCAGTGCGGATCTGGCTGTGTCCACTCACCCACGGCAGACGGGCAGGCAGGGCGCAGTGCGGATCTGGCTGTGTCCACTCACCCACGGCAGACGGGCAGGCAGGGCGCAGTGCGGATCTGGCTGTGTCCACTCGCCCACGGGAGACGGGCAGGCACGGCGCAGTGCGGATCTGGCTGTGTCCACTCTCCCACGGCAGGCGGTCAGGCAGGGCGCAGTGCGGATCTGGCTGTGTCGACTCACCCAGGGCAGACAGTCAGGCAGGGCGCAGTGCGGATCTGGCTGTGTCCACTCACCCACGGCAGGCGCTCAGGCAGAGCGCAGTGCGGATCTGGCTGTGTCCACTCACCCAGGGGAGACGGGCAGGCAAGGCGCAGTGTGGACCTGGCTGTGTCCACTCACCCACGGGAGACGGGCAGAGAGTGTGCTGTGTGGATATGGCTATGTCCACTGACCCACGGCAGACGGGCAGGCAGGGCGCAGTGCAAATCTGGCTGTGTCCACTCACCCACGGCAGGCGGTCAGGCAGGGCGCAGTGCGGATCTGGCTGTGTCCACGCACCCACAGCATGCGGTCAGCCAGGGCGCAGTGCGGATCTGGCTGTGTCCACTCACCCACGGCAGGCGCTCTGGCAGAGCGCAGTGCGGATCTGGCTGTGTCCACTCACCCACGGCATACTGTCAGGCAGGGCGCCGTGCGGATCTGGCTATGTCCACTCGCCCACGGCAGACGGGCAGGCAGGGCGCAGTGCGGATCTGGCTGTGTCCACTCGCCCACGGCAGGCGGTCAGGCAGGGCGCAGTGCGGATCTGGCTGTGTCCACTTACCCACGGGAGACGGGCAGGCAGGGCGCAGTCGGAACTGGCTGTGTCCACTCACTAACGGAAGACGGGCAGGCAAGACGCAGTGCGGATCTGGCAGTGTGCACTCACCCACGGGAGACGGTCAGGCAGGGTGCAGTGCGGATCTGGCTGTGTCCACTCATCCACGGGAGACGGGCAGGCAGGGCGCAGTGCGGATCTGGCTGTGTCCACTCACCAACGTGAGTCGGGCAGGCAAGGCGCAGTGCGGATCTGGCTGTGTCCACTCACCCACGGGAGACGGGCAGGCAGGGCGCAGTGCGGATCCGGCTGTGTCCACTCACCCACGGCAGGCGGTCAGGCAGGGCGCAGTGCGGATCTGGCTGTGTCCACGCGCCCACAGCATGCGGTCAGCCAGGGCGCAGTGCGGATCTGGCTGTGTCCACTCACCCACGGCAGGCGCTCAAGCAGAGCGCAGTGCGGATCTGGCTGTGTCCACTCACCCAGGGGAGACGGGCAGGCAAGGCGCAGTGTGGACCTGGCTGTGTCCACTCACCCACGGGAGACGGGCAGAGAGTGTGCTGTGTGGATATGGCTATGTCCACTGACCCACGGCAGACGGGCAGGCAGGGCGCAGTGCAGATCTGGCTGTGTCCACTCACCCACGGCAGACGGTCAGGCAGGGTGCAGTGCGGATCTGGCTGTGTCCACTCACCCACGGGAGACGGGCCGGCAGGGCGCAGTGCGGATCTGGCTGTGTCCACTCACCAACGTGAGTCGGGCAGGCAAGGCGCAGTGCGGATCTGGCTGTGTCCACTCACCCACGGCATACTGTCAGGCAGGGCGCCGTGCGGATCTGGCTATGTCCACTCGCCCACGGCAGACGGGCAGGCAGGGCGCAGTGCGGATCTGGCTGTGTCCACTCGCCCACGGCAGGCGGTCAGGCAGGGCGCAGTGCGGATCTGGCTGTGTCCACTTACCCACGGGAGACGGGCAGGCAGGGCGCAGTCGGAACTGGCTGTGTCCACTCACTAACGGAAGACGGTCAGGCAAGACGTAGTGCGGATCTGGCTGTGTGCACTCACCCACGGGAGACGGTCAGGCAGGGTGCAGTGCGGATCTGGCTGTGTCCACTCATCCACGGGAGACGGGCAGGCAGGGCGCAGTGCGGATCTGGCTGTGTCCACTCACCAACGTGAGTCGGGCAGGCAAGGCGCAGTGCGGATCTGGCTGTGTCCACTCACCCACGGCAGGCGCTCAAGCAGAGCGCAGTGCGGATCTGGCTGTGTCCACTCACCCAGGGGAGACGGGCAGGCAAGGCGCAGTGTGGACCTGGCTGTGTCCACTCACCCACGGGAGACGGGCAGAGAGTGTGCTGTGTGGATATGGCTATGTCCACTGACCCACGGCAGTCGGGCAGGCAGGGCGCAGTATGGATCTGGCTGTGTCCACTCACCCACGGCAGGCGGTCAGGCAGGGTACAATGCGGATCTGGCTGTGTCCACTCACCCACGGGAGACGGGTAGGCAGGGCGCAGTGCGGATCTGGCTGTGTCCACTCACCCACGGGAGACGGGAATGCAGGGCGCAGTGCGGATCTGGCTGTGTCCACTCACCCACGGGAGACGGGCAGGCAGGGCGCAGTGCGGATCTCGCTGTGTCCACTCACCCACGGCAGACGGTCAGGCAGGGCGCAGTGCGGATCTGGCTGTGTCCACTCACCCACAGCAGACGGGCAGGCAGGGCGCAGTGCGGATCTGGCTGTGTCCACTCGCCCACGGGAGACGGGCAGGCAGGGCGCAGTGCGGATCTGGCGGTGTCCACTTACCCACGGCAGGCGGTCAGGCAGGGCGCAGTGCGGATCTGGCTGTGTCCACTCACCCACGGCAGAGGGTCAGGCAGGGCGCAGTGCGGATCTGGCTGTGTCCACGCACCCACAGCATGCGGTCAGCCAGGGCGCAGTGCGGATCTGGCTGTGTCCACTCACCCACGGGAGACGGGCAGGGCGCAGTGCGGATCTGGCTGTGTCCACTCACCAACGTGAGACGGGCAAGCAAGGCGCAGTGCGGATCCGGCTGTGTCCACTCACCCACGGGAGACGGGCCGGCAGGGCGCAGTGCGGATCTGGCTGTGTCCTCTCAACCCACGGCAGACGGGCAGGCAGGGCGCAGTGCGGATCTGGCTGTGTCCACTCGCCCACGGGAGACGGGCAGGCAGGGCGCAGTGCGGATCTGGCTGTGTCCACTCACCCACGGCAGGCGGTCAGGCAGGGCGCAGTGCGGATCTGGCTGTGTCCACTCACCCACGGCAGACGGTCAGGCAGGGCGCAGTGCGGATCTGGCTGTGTCCACTCACCAACGGCAGGCGGTCAGGCAGGGCGCAGTGCGGATCTGGCTGTGTCCACGCACCCATAGCATGCGGTCAGCCAGGGCGCAGTGCGGATCTGGCTGTGTCCACTCACCCACGGGAGACGGGCAGGGCGCAGTGCGGATCTGGCTGTGTCCACTCACCCACGGGAGACGGGCAGGCAAGGCGCAGTGCGGATCTGGCTGTGTCCACTCGCCCACGGGAGACGGGCAGGCAGGGCGCAGTGCGGATCTGGCTGTGTCAAGTCACCCACGGGAGACGGGCAGGCAGGTCGCAGTGCGGATCCGGCTGTGTCCACTCACCCACGGGAGACGGGCAGAGTCGGTGCTGTGTGGATCTGGCTATGTCCACTGACCCACGGCAGACGGGCAGGCAGTGCGCAGTACGGATCTGGTGTGTCCACTCTCCCACGGCAGGCGGTCAGGCAGGGTACAATGCGAATCTGGCTGTGTCCACTCACCCACGGGAGACGGGCAGGCAGGGCGCAGTGCGGATCTGGCTGTGTCCACTCACCCACGGGAGACGGGCAGGCAGGGCGCAGTGCGGATCTGGCTGTGTCCACTCACCCACGGGAGACGGGCAGGCTGGGCGCAGTGCGGATCTGGCTGTGTCCACTCACCCACGGGAGACGGGAAGGCAGGGCGCAGTGCGGATCTGGCTGTGTCCACTCACCCACGGCAGGCGGTCAGGCAGGGCGCAGTGCGGATCTGGCTGTGTCCACTCGCCCACGGGAGACGGGCACGCAGGGCGCAGTGCGGATCTGGCTGTGTCCACTCACCCACGGCAGGCAGTCAGGCAGGGCGCAGTGCGGATCTGGCTGTGTCCACTCACCCACGGCAGAGGGTCAGGCAGGGCGCAGTTCGGATCTGGCTGTGTCCACTCACCCACGGCAGGCGGTCAGGCAGGGTGCAGTGCGGATCTGGCTGTGTCCACGCACCCACAGCATGCGGTCAGCCAGGGCGCAGTGCGGATCTGGCTGTGTCCACTCACCCACGGCAGGCGCTCAGGCAGAGCGCAGTGCGGATCTGGCTGTGTCCACTCACCCAGGGGAGACGGGCAGGCAAGGCGCAGTGTGGACCTGGCTGTGTCCACTCACCCACGGGAGACGGGCAGAGAGTGTGCTGTGTGGATATGGCTATGTCCACTGACCCACGGCAGACGGGCAGGCAGGGCGCAGTGCAGATCTGGCTGTGTCCACTCACCCACGGCAGACGGTCAGGCAGGGTGCAGTGCGGATCTGGCTGTGTCCACTCACCCACGGGAGACGGGCAGGCAGGGCGCAGTGCGGATCTGGCTGTGTCCACTCACCAACGTGAGTCGGGCAGGCAAGGCGCAGTGCGGATCTGGCTGTGTCCACTCACCCATGGGAGACGGCCAGGCAGGGCGCAGTGCGGATCCAGCTGTGTCCACTCACCCACAGGAGATGGGCAGAGACGGTGCTGTGTGGATCTGGCTATGTCCACTGACCCACGGCAGACGGGCAGGCAGGGTACAGTACGGATCTGGCTGTGTCCACTCACCCACGGCAGGCGGTCAGGCAGGGCGCAGTGCGGATCTGGCTGTGTCCACTCACTCACGGTAGACGGTCAGGCAGGGCGCAGTGCGGATCTGGCTGTGTCCACTCACCAACGGGAGACGGGCAGGCAGCACGCTGTGCGGATCCGGCTGTGTCCACTCACCCACGGGAGACGGGCAGGCAGGGCGCAGTGCGGATCTGGCTGTTTCCACTCGCCAACGGCAGACGGGCAGGCAGGGCGCAGTGCGGATCTGGCTGTGTCCACTCACCCACGGGAGACGGGAAGGCAGGGCGCAGTGCGGATCTGGCTGTGTCCACTCACCCACGGGAGACGGGCAGGCTGGGCGCAGTGCGGATCTGGCAGTGTGCACTCACCCACGGGAGACGGTCAGGCAGGGTGCAGTGCGGATCTGGCTGTGTCCACTCATCCACGGGAGACGGGCAGGCAGGGCGCAGTGCGGATCTGGCTGTGTCCACTCACCAACGTGAGTCGGGCAGGCAAGGCGCAGTGCGGATCTGGCTGTGTCCACTCACCCACGGGAGACGGGCAGGCAGGGCGCAGTGCGGATCCGGCTGTGTCCACTCACCCACGGCAGGCGGTCAGGCAGGGCGCAGTGCGGATCTGGCTGTGTCCACGCGCCCACAGCATGCGGTCAGCCAGGGCGCAGTGCGGATCTGGCTGTGTCCACTCACCCACGGCAGGCGCTCAAGCAGAGCGCAGTGCGGATCTGGCTGTGTCCACTCACCCAGGGGAGACGGGCAGGCAAGGCGCAGTGTGGACCTGGCTGTGTCCACTCACCCACGGGAGACGGGCAGAGAGTGTGCTGTGTGGATATGGCTATGTCCACTGACCCACGGCAGAAGGGCAGGCAGGGCGCAGTGCAGATCTGGCTGTGTCCACTCACCCACGGCAGACGGTCAGGCAGGGTGCAGTGCGGATCTGGCTGTGTCCACTCACCCACGGGAGACGGGCCGGCAGGGCGCAGTGCGGATCTGGCTGTGTCCACTCACCAACGTGAGTCGGGCAGGCAAGGCGCAGTGCGGATCTGGCTGTGTCCACTCACCCACGGCATACTGTCAGGCAGGGCGCCGTGCGGATCTGGCTATGTCCACTCGCCCACGGCAGACGGGCAGGCAGGGCGCAGTGCGGATCTGGCTGTGTCCACTCGCCCACGGCAGGCGGTCAGGCAGGGCGCAGTGCGGATCTGGCTGTGTCCACTTACCCACGGGAGACGGGCAGGCAGGGCGCAGTCGGAACTGGCTGTGTCCACTCACTAACGGAAGACGGGCAGGCAAGACGTAGTGCGGATCTGGCTGTGTGCACTCACCCACGGGAGACGGTCAGGCAGGGTGCAGTGCGGATCTGGCTGTGTCCACTCATCCACGGGAGACGGGCAGGCAGGGCGCAGTGCGGATCTGGCTGTGTCCACTCACCAACGTGAGTCGGGCAGGCAAGGCGCAGTGCGGATCTGGCTGTGTCCACTCACCCACGGCAGGCGCTCAAGCAGAGCGCAGTGCGGATCTGGCTGTGTCCACTCACCCAGGGGAGACGGGCAGGCAAGGCGCAGTGTGGACCTGGCTGTGTTCACTCACCCACGGGAGACGGGCAGAGAGTGTGCTGTGTGGATATGGCTATGTCCACTGACCCACGGCAGTCGGGCAGGCAGGGCGCAGTATGGATCTGGCTGTGTCCACTCACCCACGGCAGGCGGTCAGGCAGGGTACAATGCGGATCTGGCTGTGTCCACTCACCCACGGGAGACGGGTAGGCAGGGCGCAGTGCGGATCTGGCTGTGTCCACTCACCCACGGGAGACGGGAATGCAGGGCGCAGTGCGGATCTGGCTGTGTCCACTCACCCACGGGAGACGGGCAGGCAGGGCGCAGTGCGGATCTCGCTGTGTCCACTCACCCACGGCAGACGGTCAGGCAGGGCGCAGTGCGGATCTGGCTGTGTCCACTCACCCACAGCAGACGGGCAGGCAGGGCGCAGTGCGGATCTGGCTGTGTCCACTCGCCCACGGGAGACGGGCAGGCAGGGCGCAGTGCGGATCTGGCGGTGTCCACTTACCCACGGCAGGCGGTCAGGCAGGGCGCAGTGCGGATCTGGCTGTGTCCACTCACCCACGGCAGAGGGTCAGGCAGGGCGCAGTGCGGATCTGGCTGTGTCCACGCACCCACAGCATGCGGTCAGCCAGGGCGCAGTGCGGATCTGGCTGTGTCCACTCACCCACGGGAGACGGGCAGGGCGCAGTGCGGATCTGGCTGTGTCCACTCACCAACGTGAGACGGGCAAGCAAGGCGCAGTGCGGATCCGGCTGTGTCCACTCACCCACGGGAGACGGGCCGGCAGGGCGCAGTGCGGATCTGGCTGTGTCCTCTCAACCCACGGCAGACGGGCAGGCAGGGCGCAGTGCGGATCTGGCTGTGTCCACTCGCCCACGGGAGACGGGCAGGCAGGGCGCAGTGCGGATCTGGCTGTGTCCACTCACCCACGGCAGGCGGTCAGGCAGGGCGCAGTGCGGATCTGGCTGTGTCCACTCACCCACGGCAGACGGTCAGGCAGGGCGCAGTGCGGATCTGGCTGTGTCCACTCACCAACGGCAGGCGGTCAGGCAGGGCGCAGTGCGGATCTGGCTGTGTCCACGCACCCATAGCATGCGGTCAGCCAGGGCGCAGTGCGGATCTGGCTGTGTCCACTCACCCACGGGAGACGGGCTGGGCGCAGTGCGGACCTGGCTGTGTCCACTCACCCACGGGAGACGGGCAGGCAAGGCGCAGTGCGGATCTGGCTGTGTCCACTCGCCCACGGGAGACGGGCAGGCAGGGCGCAGTGCGGATCTGGCTGTGTCAAGTCACCCACGGGAGACGGGCAGGCAGGGCGCAGTGCGGATCCGGCTGTGTCCACTCACCCACGGGAGACGGGCAGAGTCGGTGCTGTGTGGATCTGGCTATGTCCACTGACCCACGGCAGACGGGCAGGCAGTGCGCAGTACGGATCTGGTGTGTCCACTCTCCCACGGCAGGCGGTCAGGCAGGGTACAATGCGAATCTGGCTGTGTCCACTCACCCACGGGAGACGGGCAGGCAGGGCGCAGTGCGGATCTGGCTGTGTCCACTCACCCACGGGAGACGGGCAGGCAGGGCGCAGTGCGGATCTGGCTGTGTCCACTCACCCACGGGAGACGGGCAGGCTGGGCGCAGTGCGGATCTGGCTGTGTCCACTCACCCACGGGAGACGGGAAGGCAGGGCGCAGTGCGGATCTGGCTGTGTCCACTCACCCACGGCAGGCGGTCAGGCAGGGCGCAGTGCGGATCTGGCTGTGTCCACTCGCCCACGGGAGACGGGCACGCAGGGCGCAGTGCGGATCTGGCTGTGTCCACTCACCCACGGCAGGCAGTCAGGCAGGGCGCAGTGCGGATCTGGCTGTGTCCACTCACCCACGGCAGAGGGTCAGGCAGGGCGCAGTTCGGATCTGGCTGTGTCCACTCACCCACGGCAGGCGGTCAGGCAGGGTGCAGTGCGGATCTGGCTGTGTCCACGCACCCACAGCATGCGGTCAGCCAGGGCGCAGTGCGGATCTGGCTGTGTCCACTCACCCACGGCAGGCGCTCAGGCAGAGCGCAGTGCGGATCTGGCTGTGTCCACTCACCCAGGGGAGACGGGCAGGCAAGGCGCAGTGTGGACCTGGCTGTGTCCACTCACCCACGGGAGACGGGCAGAGAGTGTGCTGTGTGGATATGGCTATGTCCACTGACCCACGGCAGACGGGCAGGCAGGGTGCAGTGCGGATCTGGCTGTGTCCACTCACCCACGGGAGACGGGCAGGCAGGGCGCAGTGCGGATCTGGCTGTGTCCACTCACCAACGTGAGTCGGGCAGGCAAGGCGCAGTGCGGATCTGGCTGTGTCCACTCACCCATGGGAGACGGCCAGGCAGGGCGCAGTGCGGATCCAGCTGTGTCCACTCACCCACAGGAGATGGGCAGAGACGGTGCTGTGTGGATCTGGCTATGTCCACTGACCCACGGCAGACGGGCAGGCAGGGTACAGTACGGATCTGGCTGTGTCCACTCACCCACGGCAGGCGGTCAGGCAGGGCGCAGTGCGGATCTGGCTGTGTCCACTCACTCACGGTAGACGGTCAGGCAGGGCGCAGTGCGGATCTGGCTGTGTCCACTCACCAACGGGAGACGGGCAGGCAGCACGCTGTGCGGATCCGGCTGTGTCCACTCACCCACGGGAGACGGGCAGGCAGGGCGCAGTGCGGATCTGGCTGTTTCCACTCGCCAACGGCAGACGGGCAGGCAGGGCGCAGTGCGGATCTGGCTGTGTCCACTCACCCACGGGAGACGGGAAGGCAGGGCGCAGTGCGGATCTGGCTGTGTCCACTCACCCACGGGAGACGGGCAGGCTGGGCGCAGTGCGGATCTGGCAGTGTGCACTCACCCACGGGAGACGGTCAGGCAGGGTGCAGTGCGGATCTGGCTGTGTCCACTCATCCACGGGAGACGGGCAGGCAGGGCGCAGTGCGGATCTGGCTGTGTCCACTCACCAACGTGAGTCGGGCAGGCAAGGCGCAGTGCGGATCTGGCTGTGTCCACTCACCCACGGGAGACGGGCAGGCAGGGCGCAGTGCGGATCCGGCTGTGTCCACTCACCCACGGCAGGCGGTCAGGCAGGGCGCAGTGCGGATCTGGCTGTGTCCACGCGCCCACAGCATGCGGTCAGCCAGGGCGCAGTGCGGATCTGGCTGTGTCCACTCACCCACGGCAGGCGCTCAAGCAGAGCGCAGTGCGGATCTGGCTGTGTCCACTCACCCAGGGGAGACGGGCAGGCAAGGCGCAGTGTGGACCTGGCTGTGTCCACTCACCCACGGGAGACGGGCAGAGAGTGTGCTGTGTGGATATGGCTATGTCCACTGACCCACGGCAGAAGGGCAGGCAGGGCGCAGTGCAGATCTGGCTGTGTCCACTCACCCACGGCAGACGGTCAGGCAGGGTGCAGTGCGGATCTGGCTGTGTCCACTCACCCACGGGAGACGGGCCGGCAGGGCGCAGTGCGGATCTGGCTGTGTCCACTCACCAACGTGAGTCGGGCAGGCAAGGCGCAGTGCGGATCTGGCTGTGTCCACTCACCCACGGCATACTGTCAGGCAGGGCGCCGTGCGGATCTGGCTATGTCCACTCGCCCACGGCAGACGAGCAGGCAGGGCGCAGTGCGGATCTGGCTGTGTCCACTCGCCCACGGCAGGCGGTCAGGCAGGGCGCAGTGCGGATCTGGCTGTGTCCACTTACCCACGGGAGACGGGCAGGCAGGGCGCAGTCGGAACTGGCTGTGTCCACTCACTAACGGAAGACGGGCAGGCAAGACGTAGTGCGGATCTGGCTGTGTGCACTCACCCACGGGAGACGGTCAGGCAGGGTGCAGTGCGGATCTGGCTGTGTCCACTCATCCACGGGAGACGGGCAGGCAGGGCGCAGTGCGGATCTGGCTGTGTCCACTCACCAACGTGAGTCGGGCAGGCAAGGCGCAGTGCGGATCTGGCTGTGTCCACTCACCCACGGCAGGCGCTCAAGCAGAGCGCAGTGCGGATCTGGCTGTGTCCACTCACCCAGGGGAGACGGGCAGGCAAGGCGCAGTGTGGACCTGGCTGTGTCCACTCACCCACGGGAGACGGGCAGAGAGTGTGCTGTGTGGATATGGCTATGTCCACTGACCCACGGCAGTCGGGCAGGCAGGGCGCAGTATGGATCTGGCTGTGTCCACTCACCCACGGCAGGCGGTCAGGCAGGGTACAATGCGGATCTGGCTGTGTCCACTCACCCACGGGAGACGGGTAGGCAGGGCGCAGTGCGGATCTGGCTGTGTCCACTCACCCACGGGAGACGGGAATGCAGGGCGCAGTGCGGATCTGGCTGTGTCCACTCACCCACGGGAGACGGGCAGGCAGGGCGCAGTGCGGATCTCGCTGTGTCCACTCACCCACGGCAGACGGTCAGGCAGGGCGCAGTGCGGATCTGGCTGTGTCCACTCACCCACAGCAGACGGGCAGGCAGGGCGCAGTGCGGATCTGGCTGTGTCCACTCGCCCACGGGAGACGGGCAGGCAGGGCGCAGTGCGGATCTGGCGGTGTCCACTTACCCACGGCAGGCGGTCAGGCAGGGCGCAGTGCGGATCTGGCTGTGTCCACTCACCCACGGCAGAGGGTCAGGCAGGGCGCAGTGCGGATCTGGCTGTGTCCACGCACCCACAGCATGCGGTCAGCCAGGGCGCAGTGCGGATCTGGCTGTGTCCACTCACCCACGGGAGACGGGCAGGGCGCAGTGCGGATCTGGCTGTGTCCACTCACCAACGTGAGACGGGCAAGCAAGGCGCAGTGCGGATCCGGCTGTGTCCACTCACCCACGGGAGACGGGCCGGCAGGGCGCAGTGCGGATCTGGCTGTGTCCTCTCAACCCACGGCAGACGGGCAGGCAGGGCGCAGTGCGGATCTGGCTGTGTCCACTCGCCCACGGGAGACGGGCAGGCAGGGCGCAGTGCGGATCTGGCTGTGTCCACTCACCCACGGCAGGCGGTCAGGCAGGGCGCAGTGCGGATCTGGCTGTGTCCACTCACCCACGGCAGACGGTCAGGCAGGGCGCAGTGCGGATCTGGCTGTGTCCACTCACCCACGGCAGGCGGTCAGGCAGGGCGCAGTGCGGATCTGGCTGTGTCCACGCACCCATAGCATGCGGTCAGCCAGGGCGCAGTGCGGATCTGGCTGTGTCCACTCACCCACGGGAGACGGGCAGGGCGCAGTGCGGATCTGGCTGTGTCCACTCACCCACGGGAGACGGGCAGGCAAGGCGCAGTGCGGATCTGGCTGTGTCCACTCGCCCACGGGAGACGGGCAGGCAGGGCGCAGTGCGGATCTGGCTGTGTCAAGTCACCCACGGGAGACGGGCAGGCAGGGCGCAGTGCGGATCCGGCTGTGTCCACTCACCCACGGGAGACGGGCAGAGTCGGTGCTGTGTGGATCTGGCTATGTCCACTGACCCACGGCAGACGGGCAGGCAGTGCGCAGTACGGATCTGGTGTGTCCACTCTCCCACGGCAGGCGGTCAGGCAGGGTACAATGCGAATCTGGCTGTGTCCACTCACCCACGGGAGACGGGCAGGCAGGGCGCAGTGCGGATCTGGCTGTGTCCACTCACCCACGGGAGACGGGCAGGCAGGGCGCAGTGCGGATCTGGCTGTGTCCACTCACCCACGGGAGACGGGCAGGCTGGGCGCAGTGCGGATCTGGCTGTGTCCACTCACCCACGGGAGACGGGAAGGCAGGGCGCAGTGCGGATCTGGCTGTGTCCACTCACCCACGGCAGGCGGTCAGGCAGGGCGCAGTGCGGATCTGGCTGTGTCCACTCGCCCACGGGAGACGGGCACGCAGGGCGCAGTGCGGATCTGGCTGTGTCCACTCACCCACGGCAGGCAGTCAGGCAGGGCGCAGTGCGGATCTGGCTGTGTCCACTCACCCACGGCAGAGGGTCAGGCAGGGCGCAGTTCGGATCTGGCTGTGTCCACTCACCCACGGCAGGCGGTCAGGCAGGGTGCAGTGCGGATCTGGCTGTGTCCACGCACCCACAGCATGCGGTCAGCCAGGGCGCAGTGCGGATCTGGCTGTGTCCACTCACCCACGGCAGGCGCTCAGGCAGAGCGCAGTGCGGATCTGGCTGTGTCCACTCACCCAGGGGAGACGGGCAGGCAAGGCGCAGTGTGGACCTGGCTGTGTCCACTCACCCACGGGAGACGGGCAGAGAGTGTGCTGTGTGGATATGGCTATGTCCACTGACCCACGGCAGACGGGCAGGCAGGGCGCAGTGCAGATCTGGCTGTGTCCACTCACCCACGGCAGACGGTCAGGCAGGGTGCAGTGCGGATCTGGCTGTGTCCACTCACCCACGGGAGACGGGCAGGCAGGGCGCAGTGCGGATCTGGCTGTGTCCACTCACCAACGTGAGTCGGGCAGGCAAGGCGCAGTGCGGATCTGGCTGTGTCCACTCACCCATGGGAGACGGCCAGGCAGGGCGCAGTGCGGATCCAGCTGTGTCCACTCACCCACAGGAGATGGGCAGAGACGGTGCTGTGTGGATCTGGCTATGTCCACTGACCCACGGCAGACGGGCAGGCAGGGTACAGTACGGATCTGGCTGTGTCCACTCACCCACGGCAGGCGGTCAGGCAGGGCGCAGTGCGGATCTGGCTGTGTCCACTCACTCACGGTAGACGGTCAGGCAGGGCGCAGTGCGGATCTGGCTGTGTCCACTCACCAACGGGAGACGGGCAGGCAGCACGCTGTGCGGATCCGGCTGTGTCCACTCACACACGGGAGACGGGCAGGCAGGGCGCAGTGCGGATCTGGCTGTTTCCACTCGCCAACGGCAGACGGGCAGGCAGGGCGCAGTGCGGATCTGGCTGTGTCCACTCACCCACGGGAGACGGGAAGGCAGGGCGCAGTGCGGATCTGGCTGTGTCCACTCACCCACGGGAGACGGGCAGGCAGGGCGCAGTGCGGATCTGGCTGTGTCCACTCACCCACGGCAGGCGGTCAGGCAGGGCGCAGTGCGGATCTGGCTGTGTCCACTCACCCACGGCAGACGGTCAGGCAGGGCGCAGTGCGGATCTGGCTGTGTCCACTCACCCACGGCAGGCGGTCAGGCAGGGTGCAGTGCGGATCTGGCTGTGTCCACGCACCCACAGCATGCGGTCAGCCAGGGCGCAGTGCGGATCTGGCTGTGTCCACTCACCCACGGCAGGCGCTCAGGCAGAGCGCAGTGCGGATCTGGGTGTGTCCACTCACCCAGGGGAGACGGGCAGGCAAGGCGCAGTGTGGACCTGGCTGTGTCCACTCACCCACGGGAGACGGGCAGAGAGTGTGCTGTGTGGATATGGCTATGTCCACTGACCCACGGCAGACGGGAAGGCAGGGCGCAGTGCAGATCTGGCTGTGTCCACTCACCCACGGCAGACGGTCAGGCAGGGTGCAGTGCGGATCTGGCTGTGTCCACTCACCCACGGGAAACGGGCAGGCAGGGCGCAGTGCGGATCTGGCTGTGTCCACTCACCAACGTGAGTCGGGCAGGCAAGGCGCAGTGCGGATCTGGCTGTGTCCACTCACCCACGGGAGACGGGCAGGCAGGGCGCAGTGCGGATCCGGCTGTGTCCACTCACCCACGGGAGATGGGCAGAGACGGGGCTGTGTGGATCTGGCTATGTCCACTGACCCACGGCAGACGGGCAGGCAGGGTACAGTACGGATCTGGCTGTGTCCACTCACCCACGGCAGGCGGTCAGGCAGGGCGCAGTGCGGATCTGGCTGTGTCCACTCACCCACGGCAGACGGTCAGGCAGGGCGCAGTGCGGATCTGGCTGTGTCCACTCACCCACGGGAGACGGGCAGGCAGCACGCAGTGCGGATCCGGCTGTGTCCACTCACCCACGGGAGACGGGCAGGCAGGGCGCAGTGCGGATCTGGCTGTGTCCACTCACCCACGGGAGACGGGCAGGCAGGGCGCAGTGCGGATCTGGCTGTGTCCACTCACCCACGGGAGATGGGCAGGCAAGGCTCAGTGCAGATCTGGCTATGTCCACTCACCCACGGGAGACGGGCAGGCAGGGCGCAGTGCGGATCTGGCTGTGTCCACTCACCCATGGGAGACGGGCAGGCAGGGCGCAGTGTGGATCTCGCTGTGTCCACTCACCCACGGCAGACGGTCAGGCAGGGCGCAGTGTGGATCTGGCTGTGTCCACTCACCCACGGCAAACGGGCAGGAAGGGCGCAGTGCGGATCTGGCTGTGTCCACTCACCCACGGCAGACGGGCAGGCAGGGCGCAGTGCGGATCTGGCTGTGTCCACTCACCCACGGCAGACGGGCAGGCAGGGCGCAGTGCGGATCTGGCTGTGTCCACTCGCCCACGGGAGACGGGCAGGCAGGGCGCAGTGCGGATCTGGCTGTGTCCACTCTCCCACGGCAGGCGGTCAGGCAGGGCGCAGTGCGGATCTGGCTGTGTCCACTCACCCACGGCAGACAGTCAGGCAGGGCGCAGTGCGGATCTGGCTGTGTCCACTCACCCACGGCAGGCGCTCCGGCAGAGCGCAGTGCGGATCTGGCTGTGTCCAGTCACCCAGGGGAGACGGGCAGGCAAGGCGCAGTGTGGACCTGGCTGTGTCCACTCACCCACGGGAGACGGGCAGAGAGTGTGCTGTGTGGATATGGCTATGTCCACTGACCCACGGCAGACGGGCAGGCAGGGCGCAGTGCAAATCTGGCTGTGTCCACTCACCCACGGCAGGCGGTCAGGCAGGGCGCAGTGCGGATCTGGCTGTGTCCACGCACCCACAGCATGCGGTCAGCCAGGGCGCAGTGCGGATCTGGCTGTGTCCACTCACCCACGGCAGGCGCTCAGGCAGAGCGCAGTGCGGATCTGGCTGTGTCCACTCACCCACGGCATACTGTCAGACAGGGCGCCGTGCGGATCTGGCTATGTCCACTCGCCCACGGCAGACGGGCAGGCAGGGCGCAGTGCGGATCTGGCTGTGTCCACTCGCCCACGGCAGGCGGTTAGGCAGGGCGCAGTGCGGATCTGGCTGTGTCCACTTACCCACGGGAGACGGGCAGGCAGGGCGCAGTCGGAACTGGCTGTGTCCACTCACTAACGGAAGACGGGCAGGCAAGACGCAGTGCGGATCTGGCTGTGTCCACTCACCCACGGGAGACGGTCAGGCAGGGTGCAGTGCGGATCTGGCTGTGTCCACTCATCCACGGGAGACGGGCAGGCAGGGGGCAGTGCGGATCTGGCTGTGTCCACTCACCAAAGTGAGTCGGGCAGTCAAGGCGCAGTGCGGATCTGGCTGTGTCCACTCACCGACGGGAGACGGGCAGGCAGGGCGCAGTGCGGATCTGGCTGTGTCCACTCACCCACGGCAGGCGGTCAGGCAGGGCGCAGTGCGGATCTGGCTGTGTCCACTCACCCACGGCAGGCGGTCAGGCAGGGCGCAGTGCGGATCTGGCTGTGTCCACGCACCCATAGCATGCGGTCAGCCAGGGCGCAGTGCGGATCTGGCTGTGTCCACTCACCCACGGGAGACGGGCAGGGCGCAGTGCGGATCTGGCTGTGTCCACTCACCCACGGGAGACGGGCAGGCAAGGCGCAGTGCGGATCTGGCTGTGTCCACTCGCCCACGGGAGACGGGCAGGCAGGGCGCAGTGCGGATCTGGCTGTGTCAAGTCACCCACGGGAGACGGGCAGGCAGGGCGCAGTGCGGATCCGGCTGTGTCCACTCACCCACGGGAGACGGGCAGAGTCGGTGCTGTGTGGATCTGGCTATGTCCACTGACCCACGGCAGACGGGCAGGCAGGGCGCAGTACGGATCTGGTGTGTCCACTCTCCCACGGCAGGCGGTCAGGCAGGGTACAATGCAAATCTGGCTGTGTCCACTCACCCACGGGAGACGGGCAGGCAGGGCGCAGTGCGGATCTGGCTGTGTCCACTCACCCACGGGAGACGGGCAGGCAGGGCGCAGTGCGGATCTGGCTGTGTCCACTCACCCACGGGAGACGGGCAGGCTGGGCGCAGTGCGGATCTGGCTGTGTCCACTCACCCACGGGAGACGGGAAGGCAGGGCGCAGTGCGGATCTGGCTGTGTCCACTCACCCACGGCAGGCGGTCAGGCAGGGCGCAGTGCGGATCTGGCTGTGTCCACTCGCCCACGGGAGACGGGCACGCAGGGCGCAGTGCGGATCTGGATGTGTCCACTCACCCACGGCAGGCAGTCAGGCAGGGCGCAGTGCGGATCTGGCTGTGTCCACTCACCCACGGCAGAGGGTCAGGCAGGGCGCAGTTCGGATCTGGCTGTGTCCACTCACCCACGGCAGGCGGTCAGGCAGGGTGCAGTGCGGATCTGGCTGTGTCCACGCACCCACAGCATGCGGTCAGCCAGGGCGCAGTGCGGATCTGGCTGTGTCCACTCACCCACGGCAGGCGCTCAGGCAGAGCGCAGTGCGGATCTGGCTGTGTCCACTCACCCAGGGGAGACGGGCAGGCAAGGCGCAGTGTGGACCTGGCTGTGTCCACTCACCCACGGGAGACGGGCAGAGAGTGTGCTGTGTGGATATGGCTATGTCCACTGACCCACGGCAGACGGGCAGGCAGGGCGCAGTGCAGATCTGGCTGTGTCCACTCACCCACGGCAGACGGTCAGGCAGGGTGCAGTGCGGATCTGGCTGTGTCCACTCACCCACGGGAGACGGGCAGGCAGGGCGCAGTGCGGATCTGGCTGTGTCCACTCACCAACGTGAGTCGGGCAGGCAAGGCGCAGTGCCGATCTGGCTGTGTCCACGCGCCCACAGCATGCGGTCAGCCAGGGCGCAGTGCGGATCTGGCTGTGTCCACTCACCCACGGCAGGCGCTCAAGCAGAGCGCAGTGCGGATCTGGCTGTGTCCACTCACCCAGGGGAGACGGGCAGGCAAGGCGCAGTGTGGACCTGGCTGTGTCCACTCACCCACGGGAGACGGGCAGAGAGTGTGCTGTGTGGATATGGCTATGTCCACTGACCCACGGCAGAAGGGCAGGCAGGGCGCAGTGCAGATCTGGCTGTGTCCACTCACCCACGGCAGACGGTCAGGCAGGGTGCAGTGCGGATCTGGCTGTGTCCACTCACCCACGGGAGACGGGCCGG
This sequence comes from Microcebus murinus, assembly GCF_040939455.1. Classification (NCBI taxonomy): domain Eukaryota; kingdom Metazoa; phylum Chordata; class Mammalia; order Primates; family Cheirogaleidae; genus Microcebus; species Microcebus murinus. The sequence continues at coordinate 667,995 of NC_134123.1, read as the reverse complement.
CAGGGCGCAGTGCGGATCTGGCTGTGTCCACTCACCAACGTGAGTCGGGCAGGCAAGGCGCAGTGCGGATCTGGCTGTGTCCACTCACCCACGGCATACTGTCAGGCAGGGCGCCGTGCGGATCTGGCTATGTCCACTCGCCCACGGCAGACGAGCAGGCAGGGCGCAGTGCGGATCTGGCTGTGTCCACTCGCCCACGGCAGGCGGTCAGGCAGGGCGCAGTGCGGATCTGGCTGTGTCCACTTACCCACGGGAGACGGGCAGGCAGGGCGCAGTCGGAACTGGCTGTGTCCACTCACTAACGGAAGACGGGCAGGCAAGACGTAGTGCGGATCTGGCTGTGTGCACTCACCCACGGGAGACGGTCAGGCAGGGTGCAGTGCGGATCTGGCTGTGTCCACTCATCCACGGGAGACGGGCAGGCAGGGCGCAGTGCGGATCTGGCTGTGTCCACTCACCAACGTGAGTCGGGCAGGCAAGGCGCAGTGCGGATCTGGCTGTGTCCACTCACCCACGGCAGGCGCTCAAGCAGAGCGCAGTGCGGATCTGGCTGTGTCCACTCACCCAGGGGAGACGGGCAGGCAAGGCGCAGTGTGGACCTGGCTGTGTCCACTCACCCACGGGAGACGGGCAGAGAGTGTGCTGTGTGGATATGGCTATGTCCACTGACCCACGGCAGTCGGGCAGGCAGGGCGCAGTATGGATCTGGCTGTGTCCACTCACCCACGGCAGGCGGTCAGGCAGGGTACAATGCGGATCTGGCTGTGTCCACTCACCCACGGGAGACGGGTAGGCAGGGCGCAGTGCGGATCTGGCTGTGTCCACTCACCCACGGGAGACGGGAATGCAGGGCGCAGTGCGGATCTGGCTGTGTCCACTCACCCACGGGAGACGGGCAGGCAGGGCGCAGTGCGGATCTCGCTGTGTCCACTCACCCACGGCAGACGGTCAGGCAGGGCGCAGTGCGGATCTGGCTGTGTCCACTCACCCACAGCAGACGGGCAGGCAGGGCGCAGTGCGGATCTGGCTGTGTCCACTCGCCCACGGGAGACGGGCAGGCAGGGCGCAGTGCGGATCTGGCGGTGTCCACTTACCCACGGCAGGCGGTCAGGCAGGGCGCAGTGCGGATCTGGCTGTGTCCACTCACCCACGGCAGAGGGTCAGGCAGGGCGCAGTGCGGATCTGGCTGTGTCCACGCACCCACAGCATGCGGTCAGCCAGGGCGCAGTGCGGATCTGGCTGTGTCCACTCACCCACGGGAGACGGGCAGGGCGCAGTGCGGATCTGGCTGTGTCCACTCACCAACGTGAGACGGGCAAGCAAGGCGCAGTGCGGATCCGGCTGTGTCCACTCACCCACGGGAGACGGGCCGGCAGGGCGCAGTGCGGATCTGGCTGTGTCCTCTCAACCCACGGCAGACGGGCAGGCAGGGCGCAGTGCGGATCTGGCTGTGTCCACTCGCCCACGGGAGACGGGCAGGCAGGGCGCAGTGCGGATCTGGCTGTGTCCACTCACCCACGGCAGGCGGTCAGGCAGGGCGCAGTGCGGATCTGGCTGTGTCCACTCACCCACGGCAGACGGTCAGGCAGGGCGCAGTGCGGATCTGGCTGTGTCCACTCACCCACGGCAGGCGGTCAGGCAGGGCGCAGTGCGGATCTGGCTGTGTCCACGCACCCATAGCATGCGGTCAGCCAGGGCGCAGTGCGGATCTGGCTGTGTCCACTCACCCACGGGAGACGGGCAGGGCGCAGTGCGGATCTGGCTGTGTCCACTCACCCACGGGAGACGGGCAGGCAAGGCGCAGTGCGGATCTGGCTGTGTCCACTCGCCCACGGGAGACGGGCAGGCAGGGCGCAGTGCGGATCTGGCTGTGTCAAGTCACCCACGGGAGACGGGCAGGCAGGGCGCAGTGCGGATCCGGCTGTGTCCACTCACCCACGGGAGACGGGCAGAGTCGGTGCTGTGTGGATCTGGCTATGTCCACTGACCCACGGCAGACGGGCAGGCAGTGCGCAGTACGGATCTGGTGTGTCCACTCTCCCACGGCAGGCGGTCAGGCAGGGTACAATGCGAATCTGGCTGTGTCCACTCACCCACGGGAGACGGGCAGGCAGGGCGCAGTGCGGATCTGGCTGTGTCCACTCACCCACGGGAGACGGGCAGGCAGGGCGCAGTGCGGATCTGGCTGTGTCCACTCACCCACGGGAGACGGGCAGGCTGGGCGCAGTGCGGATCTGGCTGTGTCCACTCACCCACGGGAGACGGGAAGGCAGGGCGCAGTGCGGATCTGGCTGTGTCCACTCACCCACGGCAGGCGGTCAGGCAGGGCGCAGTGCGGATCTGGCTGTGTCCACTCGCCCACGGGAGACGGGCACGCAGGGCGCAGTGCGGATCTGGCTGTGTCCACTCACCCACGGCAGGCAGTCAGGCAGGGCGCAGTGCGGATCTGGCTGTGTCCACTCACCCACGGCAGAGGGTCAGGCAGGGCGCAGTTCGGATCTGGCTGTGTCCACTCACCCACGGCAGGCGGTCAGGCAGGGTGCAGTGCGGATCTGGCTGTGTCCACGCACCCACAGCATGCGGTCAGCCAGGGCGCAGTGCGGATCTGGCTGTGTCCACTCACCCACGGCAGGCGCTCAGGCAGAGCGCAGTGCGGATCTGGCTGTGTCCACTCACCCAGGGGAGACGGGCAGGCAAGGCGCAGTGTGGACCTGGCTGTGTCCACTCACCCACGGGAGACGGGCAGAGAGTGTGCTGTGTGGATATGGCTATGTCCACTGACCCACGGCAGACGGGCAGGCAGGGCGCAGTGCAGATCTGGCTGTGTCCACTCACCCACGGCAGACGGTCAGGCAGGGTGCAGTGCGGATCTGGCTGTGTCCACTCACCCACGGGAGACGGGCAGGCAGGGCGCAGTGCGGATCTGGCTGTGTCCACTCACCAACGTGAGTCGGGCAGGCAAGGCGCAGTGCGGATCTGGCTGTGTCCACTCACCCATGGGAGACGGCCAGGCAGGGCGCAGTGCGGATCCAGCTGTGTCCACTCACCCACAGGAGATGGGCAGAGACGGTGCTGTGTGGATCTGGCTATGTCCACTGACCCACGGCAGACGGGCAGGCAGGGTACAGTACGGATCTGGCTGTGTCCACTCACCCACGGCAGGCGGTCAGGCAGGGCGCAGTGCGGATCTGGCTGTGTCCACTCACTCACGGTAGACGGTCAGGCAGGGCGCAGTGCGGATCTGGCTGTGTCCACTCACCAACGGGAGACGGGCAGGCAGCACGCTGTGCGGATCCGGCTGTGTCCACTCACACACGGGAGACGGGCAGGCAGGGCGCAGTGCGGATCTGGCTGTTTCCACTCGCCAACGGCAGACGGGCAGGCAGGGCGCAGTGCGGATCTGGCTGTGTCCACTCACCCACGGGAGACGGGAAGGCAGGGCGCAGTGCGGATCTGGCTGTGTCCACTCACCCACGGGAGACGGGCAGGCAGGGCGCAGTGCGGATCTGGCTGTGTCCACTCACCCACGGCAGGCGGTCAGGCAGGGCGCAGTGCGGATCTGGCTGTGTCCACTCACCCACGGCAGACGGTCAGGCAGGGCGCAGTGCGGATCTGGCTGTGTCCACTCACCCACGGCAGGCGGTCAGGCAGGGTGCAGTGCGGATCTGGCTGTGTCCACGCACCCACAGCATGCGGTCAGCCAGGGCGCAGTGCGGATCTGGCTGTGTCCACTCACCCACGGCAGGCGCTCAGGCAGAGCGCAGTGCGGATCTGGGTGTGTCCACTCACCCAGGGGAGACGGGCAGGCAAGGCGCAGTGTGGACCTGGCTGTGTCCACTCACCCACGGGAGACGGGCAGAGAGTGTGCTGTGTGGATATGGCTATGTCCACTGACCCACGGCAGACGGGAAGGCAGGGCGCAGTGCAGATCTGGCTGTGTCCACTCACCCACGGCAGACGGTCAGGCAGGGTGCAGTGCGGATCTGGCTGTGTCCACTCACCCACGGGAAACGGGCAGGCAGGGCGCAGTGCGGATCTGGCTGTGTCCACTCACCAACGTGAGTCGGGCAGGCAAGGCGCAGTGCGGATCTGGCTGTGTCCACTCACCCACGGGAGACGGGCAGGCAGGGCGCAGTGCGGATCCGGCTGTGTCCACTCACCCACGGGAGATGGGCAGAGACGGGGCTGTGTGGATCTGGCTATGTCCACTGACCCACGGCAGACGGGCAGGCAGGGTACAGTACGGATCTGGCTGTGTCCACTCACCCACGGCAGGCGGTCAGGCAGGGCGCAGTGCGGATCTGGCTGTGTCCACTCACCCACGGCAGACGGTCAGGCAGGGCGCAGTGCGGATCTGGCTGTGTCCACTCACCCACGGGAGACGGGCAGGCAGCACGCAGTGCGGATCCGGCTGTGTCCACTCACCCACGGGAGACGGGCAGGCAGGGCGCAGTGCGGATCTGGCTGTGTCCACTCACCCACGGGAGACGGGCAGGCAGGGCGCAGTGCGGATCTGGCTGTGTCCACTCACCCACGGGAGATGGGCAGGCAAGGCTCAGTGCAGATCTGGCTATGTCCACTCACCCACGGGAGACGGGCAGGCAGGGCGCAGTGCGGATCTGGCTGTGTCCACTCACCCATGGGAGACGGGCAGGCAGGGCGCAGTGTGGATCTCGCTGTGTCCACTCACCCACGGCAGACGGTCAGGCAGGGCGCAGTGTGGATCTGGCTGTGTCCACTCACCCACGGCAAACGGGCAGGAAGGGCGCAGTGCGGATCTGGCTGTGTCCACTCACCCACGGCAGACGGGCAGGCAGGGCGCAGTGCGGATCTGGCTGTGTCCACTCACCCACGGCAGACGGGCAGGCAGGGCGCAGTGCGGATCTGGCTGTGTCCACTCGCCCACGGGAGACGGGCAGGCAGGGCGCAGTGCGGATCTGGCTGTGTCCACTCTCCCACGGCAGGCGGTCAGGCAGGGCGCAGTGCGGATCTGGCTGTGTCCACTCACCCACGGCAGACAGTCAGGCAGGGCGCAGTGCGGATCTGGCTGTGTCCACTCACCCACGGCAGGCGCTCCGGCAGAGCGCAGTGCGGATCTGGCTGTGTCCAGTCACCCAGGGGAGACGGGCAGGCAAGGCGCAGTGTGGACCTGGCTGTGTCCACTCACCCACGGGAGACGGGCAGAGAGTGTGCTGTGTGGATATGGCTATGTCCACTGACCCACGGCAGACGGGCAGGCAGGGCGCAGTGCAAATCTGGCTGTGTCCACTCACCCACGGCAGGCGGTCAGGCAGGGCGCAGTGCGGATCTGGCTGTGTCCACGCACCCACAGCATGCGGTCAGCCAGGGCGCAGTGCGGATCTGGCTGTGTCCACTCACCCACGGCAGGCGCTCAGGCAGAGCGCAGTGCGGATCTGGCTGTGTCCACTCACCCACGGCATACTGTCAGACAGGGCGCCGTGCGGATCTGGCTATGTCCACTCGCCCACGGCAGACGGGCAGGCAGGGCGCAGTGCGGATCTGGCTGTGTCCACTCGCCCACGGCAGGCGGTTAGGCAGGGCGCAGTGCGGATCTGGCTGTGTCCACTTACCCACGGGAGACGGGCAGGCAGGGCGCAGTCGGAACTGGCTGTGTCCACTCACTAACGGAAGACGGGCAGGCAAGACGCAGTGCGGATCTGGCTGTGTCCACTCACCCACGGGAGACGGTCAGGCAGGGTGCAGTGCGGATCTGGCTGTGTCCACTCATCCACGGGAGACGGGCAGGCAGGGGGCAGTGCGGATCTGGCTGTGTCCACTCACCAAAGTGAGTCGGGCAGTCAAGGCGCAGTGCGGATCTGGCTGTGTCCACTCACCGACGGGAGACGGGCAGGCAGGGCGCAGTGCGGATCTGGCTGTGTCCACTCACCCACGGCAGGCGGTCAGGCAGGGCGCAGTGCGGATCTGGCTGTGTCCACTCACCCACGGCAGGCGGTCAGGCAGGGCGCAGTGCGGATCTGGCTGTGTCCACGCACCCATAGCATGCGGTCAGCCAGGGCGCAGTGCGGATCTGGCTGTGTCCACTCACCCACGGGAGACGGGCAGGGCGCAGTGCGGATCTGGCTGTGTCCACTCACCCACGGGAGACGGGCAGGCAAGGCGCAGTGCGGATCTGGCTGTGTCCACTCGCCCACGGGAGACGGGCAGGCAGGGCGCAGTGCGGATCTGGCTGTGTCAAGTCACCCACGGGAGACGGGCAGGCAGGGCGCAGTGCGGATCCGGCTGTGTCCACTCACCCACGGGAGACGGGCAGAGTCGGTGCTGTGTGGATCTGGCTATGTCCACTGACCCACGGCAGACGGGCAGGCAGGGCGCAGTACGGATCTGGTGTGTCCACTCTCCCACGGCAGGCGGTCAGGCAGGGTACAATGCAAATCTGGCTGTGTCCACTCACCCACGGGAGACGGGCAGGCAGGGCGCAGTGCGGATCTGGCTGTGTCCACTCACCCACGGGAGACGGGCAGGCAGGGCGCAGTGCGGATCTGGCTGTGTCCACTCACCCACGGGAGACGGGCAGGCTGGGCGCAGTGCGGATCTGGCTGTGTCCACTCACCCACGGGAGACGGGAAGGCAGGGCGCAGTGCGGATCTGGCTGTGTCCACTCACCCACGGCAGGCGGTCAGGCAGGGCGCAGTGCGGATCTGGCTGTGTCCACTCGCCCACGGGAGACGGGCACGCAGGGCGCAGTGCGGATCTGGATGTGTCCACTCACCCACGGCAGGCAGTCAGGCAGGGCGCAGTGCGGATCTGGCTGTGTCCACTCACCCACGGCAGAGGGTCAGGCAGGGCGCAGTTCGGATCTGGCTGTGTCCACTCACCCACGGCAGGCGGTCAGGCAGGGTGCAGTGCGGATCTGGCTGTGTCCACGCACCCACAGCATGCGGTCAGCCAGGGCGCAGTGCGGATCTGGCTGTGTCCACTCACCCACGGCAGGCGCTCAGGCAGAGCGCAGTGCGGATCTGGCTGTGTCCACTCACCCAGGGGAGACGGGCAGGCAAGGCGCAGTGTGGACCTGGCTGTGTCCACTCACCCACGGGAGACGGGCAGAGAGTGTGCTGTGTGGATATGGCTATGTCCACTGACCCACGGCAGACGGGCAGGCAGGGCGCAGTGCAGATCTGGCTGTGTCCACTCACCCACGGCAGACGGTCAGGCAGGGTGCAGTGCGGATCTGGCTGTGTCCACTCACCCACGGGAGACGGGCAGGCAGGGCGCAGTGCGGATCTGGCTGTGTCCACTCACCAACGTGAGTCGGGCAGGCAAGGCGCAGTGCGGATCTGGCTGTGTCCACTCACCCACGGGAGACGGGTAGGCAGGGCGCAGTGCGGATCTGGCTGTGTCCACTCACCAACGTGATTCGGGCAGGCAAGGCGCAGTGCGGATCTGGCTGTGTCCACTCACCCACGGGAGACGGGCAGGCAGGGCGCAGTGTGGATCCGGCTGTGTCCACTCACCCACGGGAGATGGGCAGAGACGGTGCTGTGTGGATCTGGCTATGTCCACTGACCCACGGCAGATGGGCAGGCAGGGTACAGTACGGATCTGGCTGTGTCCACTCACCCACGGCAGACGGTCAGGCAGGGCGCAGTGAGGATCTGGCTGTGTCCACTCACCCACGGCAGACGGGCAGGCAGGGCGCAGTGCGGATCTGGCTGTGTCCACTCGCCCACGGCAGGCGGTCAGGCAGGGCGCAGTGCGGATCTGGCTGTCTCCCCTCACCCACGGCAGGCGGTCAGGCAGGGCGCAGTGCGGATCTGGCTGTGTCCACTCACCCACGGCAGACGGTCAGGCAGGGCGCAGTGCGGATCTGGCTGTGTCCACTCACGCACGGCAGACGGTCAGGCAGGGCGCAGTGCGGATCTGGCTGTGTCCACTCTCCCACGGGAGACGGGCAGGCAGGGCGCAGTGCGGATCTGGCTGTGTCCACTCACCCACGGGAGATGGGCAGGCAAGGCGCAGTGCGGATCTGGCTGTGGCCACTCACACATGGGAGACGGGCAGAGACGGTGCTGTGTGGATCTGGCTATGTCCAATGACCCACGGCAGACGGGCAGGCAGGGCGCAGTGCGGATCTGGCTGTGTCGACTCGCCCACGGGAGACGGGCAGGCAGGGCGCAGTGCGGATCTGGCTGTGTCCACCCACCCACGGGAGACGGGCAGGCAAGGCGCAGTGCGGATCTGGCTGTGTCCACTCGCCCACGGGAGACGGGCAGGCAGGGTACAATGCGGATCTGACTGTGTCCACTCACCCACGGGAGACGGGTAGGCAGGGCGCAGTGCGTATCTGGCTGTGTCCACTCACCCACGGGAGACGGGCAGGCAGGGCGCAGTGCGGATCTGGCTGTGTCCACTCACCAACGGGAGACGGGCAGGCAGGGCGCAGTGCGGATCTGGTTGTGTCAACTCACCCACGGGAGACGGGCAGGCAGGGCGCAGTGCGTATCTGGCTGTGTCCACTCACCCACGGGAGACGGGCAGGCAAGGCGCAGTGCGGATCTGGCTGTGTCCACTCGCCCACGGGAGACGGGCAGGCAGGGCGCAGTGCGGATCTCGCTGTGTCCACTCACCCACGGGAGACGGGCAGGCAGGGCGCAGTGCTGATCTGGCTGTGTCCACTCACCCACGGGAGACGGGAAGGCAGGGCACAGTGCGTATCTGGCTGTGTCCACTCACCCACGGGAGACGGGTAGGCAGGGCGCAGTGCGGATCTCGCTGTGTCCACTCACCCATGGCAGACGGTCAGGCAGGGCGCAGTGCGGATCTGGCTGTGTCCACTCACCCACGGCAGACGGGAAGGCAGGGCGCAGTGCGGATCTGGCTGTGTCCACTCGCCCACGGGAGACGGGCAGGCAGGGCGCAGTGCGGATCTGGCTGTGTCCACTCACCCACGGCAGGCGGTCAGGCAGGGCGCAGTGCGGATCTGGCTGTGTCCACTCACCCACGGCAGACGGTCAGGCAGGGCGCAGTGCCGATCTGGCTGTGTCCACTCACCCACGGCAGGCGGTCAGGCAGGGTGCAGTGCGGATCTGGCTGTGTCCACGCACCCACAGCATGAGGTCAGCCAGGGCGCAGTGCTGATCTGGCTGTGTCCACTCACCCACGGCAGGCGCTCAGGCAGAGCGCAGTGCGGATCTGGCTGTGTCCACTCACCCAGGGGAGACGGGCAGGCAAGGCGCAGTGTGGACCTGGCTGTGTCCACTCACCCACGGGAGACGGGCAGAGAGTGTGCTGTGTGGATATGGCTATGTCCACTGACCCACGGCAGACGGGCAGGCAGGGCGCAGTGCAGATCTGGCTGTGTCCACTCACCCACGGCAGACGGGCAGGCAGGGTGCAGTGCGGATCTGGCTGTGTCCACTCACCCACGGGAGACGGGCAGGCAGGGCGCAGTGCGGATCTGGCTGTGTCCACTCACCAACGTGAGTCGGGCAGGCAAGGCGCAGTGCGGATCTGGCTGTGTCCACTCACCCAAGGGAGACGGCCAGGCAGGGCGCAGTGCGGATCCGGCTGTGTCCACTCACCCACGGGAGATGGGCAGAGACGGTGCTGTGTGGATCTGGCTATGTCCACTGACCCACGGCAGACGGGCAGGCAGGGTACAGTACGGATCTGGCTGTGTCCACTCACCCACGGCAGGCGGTCAGACAGGGCGCAGTGCGGATCTGGCTGTGTCCACTCACCCACGGCAGACGGTCAGGCAGGGCGCAGTGCGGATCTGGCTGTGTCCACTCACCCACGGGAGACGGGCAGGCAGCACGCAGTGCGGATCCGGCTGTGTCCACTCACCCACGGGAGACGGGCAGGCAGGGCGCAGTGCGGATCTGGCTGTTTCCACTCGCCAACGGCAGACGGGCAGGCAGGGCGCAGTGCGGATCTGGCTGTGTCCACTCACCCACGTCAGACGGTCAGACAGGGTGCAGTGCGGATCTGGCTGTGTCCACTCACCACGGGAGACGGGCAGGCAGGGCGCAGTGCGGATCTGGCTGTGTCCACTCACCCAAGTGAGACGGGCAGGCAAGGCTCAGTGTGGATATGGCTGTGTCCACTCACCCACGGGAGACGGGCAGGCAGGGCGCAGTGCGGATCTGGCTGTGTCCACTCACCCACGGGAGACGGGCAGGCAGGGCGCAGTGCGGATCTGGCTGTGTCCACTCACCCACGGGAGACGGGCAGGCAAGGCTCAGTGCAGATCTGGCTATGTCCACTCACCCACGGGAGACGGGCAGGCAGGGCGCAGTGCGGATCTGGCTGTGTCCACTCACCAACGGGAGACTGGCAGGCAGGGCGCAGTGTGGATCTCGCTGTGTCCACTCACCCACGGCAGACGGTCAGGCAGGGCGCAGTGCGGATCTGGCTGTGTCCACTCACCCACGGCAGACGGGCAGGCAGGGCGCAGTGCGGATCTGGCTGTGTCCAATCACTGACGGAAGACGGGCAGGCAAGACGCAGTGCGGATCTGGCTGTGTCCACTCACCCACGGGAGACGGGCAGGCAGGGCGCAGTGCGGATCTGGCTGTGTCCACTCACCCACGGGAGACGGGCAGGCTGGGCGCAGTGCGGATCTGGCTGTGTCCACTCACCCACAGGAGACGGGAAGGCAGGGCGCAGTGCGGATCTGGCTGTGTCCACTCACCCACGGGAGACTGGCAGGCGGGGCGCAGTGCGGATCTCGCTGTGTCCATTCACCCACGGCAGACGGTCAGGCAGGGCGCAGTGCGGATCTGGCTGTGTCCACTCACCCACGGCAGACGGGCAGGCAGGGCGCAGTGCGGATCTGGCTGTGTCCGCTCGCCCACGGGAGACGGGCAGGCAGGGCGCAGTGCGGATCTGGCTGTGTCCACTCACCCACGGCAGGCGGTCAGGCAGGGCGCAGTGCGGATCTGGCTGTGTCCACTCACCCACGGCAGACGGTCAGGCAGGGCGCAGTGCGGATCTGGCTGTGTCCACTCGCCCACGGCAGGCGGTCAGGCAGGGTGCAGTGCGGATCTGGCTGTGTCCACGCACCCACAGCATGCGGTCAGCCAGGGCGCAGTGCGGATCTGGCTGTGTCCACTCACCCAGGGCAGGCGCTCAGGCAGAGTGCAGTGCGGATCTGGCTGTGTCCACTCACCCAGGGGAGACGGGCAGGCAAGGCGCAGTGTGGACCTGGCTGTGTCCACTCACCCACGGGAGACGGGCAGAGAGTGTGCTGTGTGGATATGGCTATGTCCACTGACCCACGGCAGACGGGCAGGCAGGGCGCAGTGCAGATCTGGCTATGTCCACTCACCCACGGCAGACGGGCAGGCAGGGTTCAGTGCGGATCTGGCTGTGTCCACTCACCCACGGGAGACGGGCAGGCAGGGCGCAGTGCGGATCTGGCTGTGTCCACTCACCAACGTGAGTCGGGCAGGCAAGGCGCAGTGCGGATCTGGCTGTGTCCACTCACCCACGGGAGACGGCCAGGCAGGGCGCAGTGCGGATCCAGCTGTGTCCACTCACCCACGGGAGATGGGCAGAGACGGTGCTGTGTGGATCTGGCTATGTCCACTGACCCACGGCAGATGGGCAGGCAGGGTACAGTACGGATCTGGCTGTGTCCACTCACCCACGGCAGGCGGTCAGACAGGGCGCGGTGCGGATCTGGCTGTGTCCACTCACCCACGGCAGACGGTCAGGCAGGGCGCAGTGCGGATCTGGCTGTGTCCACTCACCCATGGGAGACGGGCAGGCAGGGCGCAGTGTGGATCTCGCTGTGTCCACTCACCCACGGCAGACGGTCAGGCAGGGCGCAGTGCGGATCGGGCTGTGTCCACTCACCCACGGCAAACGGGCAGGAAGGGCGCAGTGCGGATCTGGCTGTGTCCACTCACCCACGGCAGACGGGCAGGCAGGGCGCAGTGCGGATCTGGCTGTGTCCACTCACCCACGGCAGACGGGCAGGCAGGGCGCAGTGCGGATCTGGCTGTGTCCACTCGCCCACGGGAGACGGGCAGGCAGGGCGCAGTGCGGATCTGGCTGTGTCCACTCTCCCACGGCAGGCGGTCAGGCAGGGCGCAGTGCGGATCTGGCTGTGTCGACTCACCCAGGGCAGACAGTCAGGCAGGGCGCAGTGCGGATCTGGCTGTGTCCACTCACCCACGGCAGGCGCTCAGGCAGAGCGCAGTGCGGATCTGGCTGTGTCCACTCACCCAGGGGAGACGGGCAGGCAAGGCGCAGTGTGGACCTGGCTGTGTCCACTCACCCACGGGAGACGGGCAGAGAGTGTGCTGTGTGGATATGGCTATGTCCACTGACCCACGGCAGACGGGCAGGCAGGGCGCAGTGCAAATCTGGCTGTGTCCACTCACCCACGGCAGGCGGTCAGGCAGGGCGCAGTGCGGATCTGGCTGTGTCCACGCACCCACAGCATGCGGTCAGCCAGGGCGCAGTGCGGATCTGGCTGTGTCCACTCACCCACGGCAGGCGCTCAGGCAGAGCGCAGTGCGGATCTGGCTGTGTCCACTCACCCACGGCATACTGTCAGGCAGGGCGCCGTGCGGATCTGGCTATGTCCACTCGCCCACGGCAGACGGGCAGGCAGGGCGCAGTGCGGATCTGGCTGTGTCCACTCGCCCACGGCAGGCGGTCAGGCAGGGCGCAGTGCGGATCTGGCTGTGTCCACTTACCCACGGGAGACGGGCAGGCAGGGCGCAGTCGGAACTGGCTGTGTCCACTCACTAACGGAAGACGGGCAGGCAAGACGCAGTGCGGATCTGGCAGTGTGCACTCACCCACGGGAGACGGTCAGGCAGGGTGCAGTGCGGATCTGGCTGTGTCCACTCATCCACGGGAGACGGGCAGGCAGGGCGCAGTGCGGATCTGGCTGTGTCCACTCACCAACGTGAGTCGGGCAGGCAAGGCGCAGTGCGGATCTGGCTGTGTCCACTCACCCACGGGAGACGGGCAGGCAGGGCGCAGTGCGGATCCGGCTGTGTCCACTCACCCACGGCAGGCGGTCAGGCAGGGCGCAGTGCGGATCTGGCTGTGTCCACGCGCCCACAGCATGCGGTCAGCCAGGGCGCAGTGCGGATCTGGCTGTGTCCACTCACCCACGGCAGGCGCTCTAGCAGAGCGCAGTGCGGATCTGGCTGTGTCCACTCACCCAGGGGAGACGGGCAGGCAAGGCGCAGTGTGGACCTGGCTGTGTCCACTCACCCACGGGAGACGGGCAGAGAGTGTGCTGTGTGGATATGGCTATGTCCACTGACCCACGGCAGACGGGCAGGCAGGGCGCAGTGCAGATCTGGCTGTGTCCACTCACCCACGGCAGACGGTCAGGCAGGGTGCAGTGCGGATCTGGCTGTGTCCACTCACCCACGGGAGACGGGCCGGCAGGACGCAGTGCGGATCTGGCTGTGTCCACTCACCAACGTGAGTCGGGCAGGCAAGGCGCAGTGCGGATCTGGCTGTGTCCACTCACCCACGGCATACTGTCAGGCAGGGCGCCGTGCGGATCTGGCTATGTCCACTCGCCCATGGCAGACGGGCAGGCAGGGCGCAGTGCGGATCTGGCTGTGTCCACTCGCCCACGGCAGGCGGTCAGGCAGGGCGCAGTGCGGATCTGGCTGTGTCCACTTACCCACGGGAGACGGGCAGGCAGGGCGCAGTCGGAACTGGCTGTGTCCACTCACTAACGGAAGACGGGCAGGCAAGACGCAGTGCGGATCTGGCTGTGTGCACTCACCCACGGGAGACGGTCAGGCAGGGTGCAGTGCGGATCTGGCTGTGTCCACTCATCCACGGGAGACGGGCAGGCAGGGCGCAGTGCGGATCTGGCTGTGTCCACTCACCAACGTGAGTCGGGCAGGCAAGGCGCAGTGCGGATCTGGCTGTGTCCACTCACCCACGGCAGGCGCTCAAGCAGAGCGCAGTGCGGATCTGGCTGTGTCCACTCACCCAGGGGAGACAGGCAGGCAAGGCGCAGTGTGGACCTGGCTGTGTCCACTCACCCACGGGAGACGGGCAGAGAGTGTGCTGTGTGGATATGGCTATGTCCACTGACCCACGGCAGACGGGCAGGCAGGGCGCAGTGCAGATCTGGCTGTGTCCACTCACCCACGGCAGGCGGTCAGGCAGGGTACAATGCGGATCTGGCTGTGTCCACTCACCCACGGGAGACGGGTAGGCAGGGCGCAGTGCGGATCTGGCTGTGTCCACTCACCCACGGGAGACGGGAATGCAGGGCGCAGTGCGGATCTGGCTGTGTCCACTCACCCACGGGAGACGGGCAGGCAGGGCGCAGTGCGGATCTGGCTATGTCCACTCGCCCACGGCAGACGGGCAGGCAGGGCGCAGTGCGGATCTGGCTGTGTCCACTCACCCACGGGAGACGGGCAGGCAGGGCGCAGTGCGGATCTGGCTGTGTCCACTCACCCACGGGAGACGGGAAGGCAGGGCGCAGTGCGGATCTGGCTGTGTCCACTCACCCACGGCAGGCGGTCAGGCAGGGCGCAGTGCGGATCTGGCTGTGTCCACTCGCCCACGGGAGACGGGCACGCAGGGCGCAGTGCGGATCTGGCTGTGTCCACTCACCCACGGCAGGCAGTCAGGCAGGGCGCAGTGCGGATCTGGCTGTGTCCACTCACCCACGGCAGAGGGTCAGGCAGGGCGCAGTTCGGATCTGGCTGTGTCCACTCACCCACGGCAGGCGGTCAGGCAGGGTGCAGTGCGGATCTGGCTGTGTCCACGCACCCACAGCATGCGGTCAGCCAGGGCGCAGTGCGGATCTGGCTGTGTCCACTCACCCACGGCAGGCGCTCAGGCAGAGCGCAGTGCGGATCTGGCTGTGTCCACTCACCCAGGGGAGACGGGCAGGCAAGGCGCAGTGTGGACCTGGCTGTGTCCACTCACCCACGGGAGACGGGCAGAGAGTGTGCTGTGTGGATATGGCTATGTCCACTGACCCACGGCAGACGGGCAGGCAGGGCGCAGTGCAGATCTGGCTGTGTCCACTCACCCACGGCAGACGGTCAGGCAGGGTGCAGTGCGGATCTGGCTGTGTCCACTCACCCACGGGAGACGGGCAGGCAGGGCGCAGTGCGGATCTGGCTGTGTCCACTCACCAACGTGAGTCGGGCAGGCAAGGCGCAGTGCGGATCTGGCTGTGTCCACTCACCCATGGGAGACGGCCAGGCAGGGCGCAGTGCGGATCCAGCTGTGTCCACTCACCCACAGGAGATGGGCAGAGACGGTGCTGTGTGGATCTGGCTATGTCCACTGACCCACGGCAGACGGGCAGGCAGGGTACAGTACGGATCTGGCTGTGTCCACTCACCCACGGCAGGCGGTCAGGCAGGGCGCAGTGCGGATCTGGCTGTGTCCACTCACTCACGGTAGACGGTCAGGCAGGGCGCAGTGCGGATCTGGCTGTGTCCACTCACCAACGGGAGACGGGCAGGCAGCACGCTGTGCGGATCCGGCTGTGTCCACTCACCCACGGGAGACGGGCAGGCAGGGCGCAGTGCGGATCTGGCTGTTTCCACTCGCCAACGGCAGACGGGCAGGCAGGGCGCAGTGCGGATCTGGCTGTGTCCACTCACCCACGGGAGACGGGAAGGCAGGGCGCAGTGCGGATCTGGCTGTGTCCACTCACCCACGGGAGACGGGCAGGCAGGGCGCAGTGCGGATCTGGCTGTGTCCACTCACCCACGGCAGGCGGTCAGGCAGGGCGCAGTGCGGATCTGGCTGTGTCCACTCACCCACGGCAGACGGTCAGGCAGGGCGCAGTGCGGATCTGGCTGTGTCCACTCACCCACGGCAGGCGGTCAGGCAGGGTGCAGTGCGGATCTGGCTGTGTCCACGCACCCACAGCATGCGGTCAGCCAGGGCGCAGTGCGGATCTGGCTGTGTCCACTCACCCACGGCAGGCGCTCAGGCAGAGCGCAGTGCGGATCTGGGTGTGTCCACTCACCCAGGGGAGACGGGCAGGCAAGGCGCAGTGTGGACCTGGCTGTGTCCACTCACCCACGGGAGACGGGCAGAGAGTGTGCTGTGTGGATATGGCTATGTCCACTGACCCACGGCAGACGGGAAGGCAGGGCGCAGTGCAGATCTGGCTGTGTCCACTCACCCACGGCAGACGGTCAGGCAGGGTGCAGTGCGGATCTGGCTGTGTCCACTCACCCACGGGAAACGGGCAGGCAGGGCGCAGTGCGGATCTGGCTGTGTCCACTCACCAACGTGAGTCGGGCAGGCAAGGCGCAGTGCGGATCTGGCTGTGTCCACTCACCCACGGGAGACGGGCAGGCAGGGCGCAGTGCGGATCCGGCTGTGTCCACTCACCCACGGGAGATGGGCAGAGACGGGGCTGTGTGGATCTGGCTATGTCCACTGACCCACGGCAGACGGGCAGGCAGGGTACAGTACGGATCTGGCTGTGTCCACTCACCCACGGCAGGCGGTCAGGCAGGGCGCAGTGCGGATCTGGCTGTGTCCACTCACCCACGGCAGACGGTCAGGCAGGGCGCAGTGCGGATCTGGCTGTGTCCACTCACCCACGGGAGACGGGCAGGCAGCACGCAGTGCGGATCCGGCTGTGTCCACTCACCCACGGGAGACGGGCAGGCAGGGCGCAGTGCGGATCTGGCTGTGTCCACTCACCCACGGCAGGCGCTCAGGCAGAGCGCAGTGCGGATCTGGCTGTGTCCAGTCACCCAGGGGAGACGGGCAGGCAAGGCGCAGTGTGGACCTGGCTGTGTCCACTCACCCACGGGAGACGGGCAGAGAGTGTGCTGTGTGGATATGGCTATGTCCACTGACCCACGGCAGACGGGCAGGCAGGGCGCAGTGCAAATCTGGCTGTGTCCACTCACCCACGGCAGGCGGTCAGGCAGGGCGCAGTGCGGATCTGGCTGTGTCCACGCACCCACAGCATGCGGTCAGCCAGGGTGCAGTGCGGATCTGGCTGTGTCCACTCACCCACGGCAGGCGCTCAGGCAGAGCGCAGTGCGGATCTGGCTGTGTCCACTCACCCACGGCATACTGTCAGACAGGGCGCCGTGCGGATCTGGCTATGTCCACTCGCCCACGGCAGACGGGCAGGCAGGGCGCAGTGCGGATCTGGCTGTGTCCACTCGCCCACGGCAGGCGGTCAGGCAGGGCGCAGTGCGGATCTGGCTGTGTCCACTTACCCACGGGAGACGGGCAGGCAGGGCGCAGTCGGAACTGGCTGTGTCCACTCACTAACGGAAGACGGGCAGGCAAGACGCAGTCCGGATCTGGCTGTGTCCACTCACCCACGGGAGACGGTCAGGCAGGGTGCAGTGCGGATCTGGCTGTGTCCACTCATCCACGGGAGACGGGCAGGCAGGGCGCAGTGCGGATCTGGCTGTGTCCACTCACCAAAGTGAGTCGGGCAGTCAAGGCGCAGTGCGGATCTGGCTGTGTCCACTCACCGACGGGAGACGGGCAGGCAGGGCGCAGTGCGGATCTGGCTGTGTCCACTCACCCACGGCAGGCGGTCAGGCAGGGCGCAGTGCGGATCTGGCTGTGTCCACTCACCCACGGCAGGCGGTCAGGCAGGGCGCAGTGCGGATCTGGCTGTGTCCACGCACCCATAGCATGCGGTCAGCCAGGGCGCAGTGCGGATCTGGCTGTGTCCACTCACCCACGGGAGACGGGCAGGGCGCAGTGCGGATCTGGCTGTGTCCACTCACCCACGGGAGACGGGCAGGCAAGGCGCAGTGCGGATCTGGCTGTGTCCACTCGCCCACGGGAGACGGGCAGGCAGGGCGCAGTGCGGATCTGGCTGTGTCAAGTCACCCACGGGAGACGGGCAGGCAGGGCGCAGTGCGGATCCGGCTGTGTCCACTCACCCACGGGAGACGGGCAGAGTCGGTGCTGTGTGGATCTGGCTATGTCCACTGACCCACGGCAGACGGGCAGGCAGGGCGCAGTACGGATCTGGTGTGTCCACTCTCCCACGGCAGGCGGTCAGGCAGGGTACAATGCAAATCTGGCTGTGTCCACTCACCCACGGGAGACGGGCAGGCAGGGCGCAGTGCGGATCTGGCTGTGTCCACTCACCCACGGGAGACGGGCAGGCAGGGCGCAGTGCGGATCTGGCTGTGTCCACTCACCCACGGGAGACGGGCAGGCTGGGCGCAGTGCGGATCTGGCTGTGTCCACTCACCCACTGGAGACGGGAAGGCAGGGCGCAGTGCGGATCTGGCTGTGTCCACTCACCCACGGCAGGCGGTCAGGCAGGGCGCAGTGCGGATCTGGCTGTGTCCACTCGCCCACGGGAGACGGGCACGCAGGGCGCAGTGCGGATCTGGATGTGTCCACTCACCCACGGCAGGCAGTCAGGCAGGGCGCAGTGCGGATCTGGCTGTGTCCACTCACCCACGGCAGAGGGTCAGGCAGGGCGCAGTTCGGATCTGGCTGTGTCCACTCACCCACGGCAGGCGGTCAGGCAGGGTGCAGTGCGGATCTGGCTGTGTCCACGCACCCACAGCATGCGGTCAGCCAGGGCGCAGTGCGGATCTGGCTGTGTCCACTCACCCACGGCAGGCGCTCAGGCAGAGCGCAGTGCGGATCTGGCTGTGTCCACTCACCCAGGGGAGACGGGCAGGCAAGGCGCAGTGTGGACCTGGCTGTGTCCACTCACCCACGGGAGACGGGCAGAGAGTGTGCTGTGTGGATATGGCTATGTCCACTGACCCACGGCAGACGGGCAGGCAGGGCGCAGTGCAGATCTGGCTGTGTCCACTCACCCACGGCAGACGGTCAGGCAGGGTGCAGTGCGGATCTGGCTGTGTCCACTCACCCACGGGAGACGGGCAGGCAGGGCGCAGTGCGGATCTGGCTGTGTCCACTCACCAACGTGAGTCGGGCAGGCAAGGCGCAGTGCGGATCTGGCTGTGTCCACTCACCCACGGGAGACGGGTAGGCAGGGCGCAGTGCGGATCTGGCTGTGTCCACTCACCAACGTGATTCGGGCAGGCAAGGCGCAGTGCGGATCTGGCTGTGTCCACTCACCCACGGGAGACGGGCAGGCAGGGCGCAGTGTGGATCCGGCTGTGTCCACTCACCCACGGGAGATGGGCAGAGACGGTGCTGTGTGGATCTGGCTATGTCCACTGACCCACGGCAGATGGGCAGGCAGGGTACAGTACGGATCTGGCTGTGTCCACTCACCCACGGCAGACGGTCAGGCAGGGCGCAGTGAGGATCTGGCTGTGTCCACTCACCCACGGCAGACGGGCAGGCAGGGCGCAGTGCGGATCTGGCTGTGTCCACTCGCCCACGGCAGGCGGTCAGGCAGGGCGCAGTGCGGATCTGGCTGTCTCCCCTCACCCACGGCAGGCGGTCAGGCAGGGCGCAGTGCGGATCTGGCTGTGTCCACTCACCCACGGCAGACGGTCAGGCAGGGCGCAGTGCGGATCTGGCTGTGTCCACTCACGCACGGCAGACGGTCAGGCAGGGCGCAGTGCGGATCTGGCTGTGTCCACTCTCCCACGGGAGACGGGCAGGCAGGGCGCAGTGCGGATCTGGCTGTGTCCACTCACCCACGGGAGATGGGCAGGCAAGGCGCAGTGCGGATCTGGCTGTGGCCACTCACACATGGGAGACGGGCAGAGACGGTGCTGTGTGGATCTGGCTATGTCCAATGACCCACGGCAGACGGGCAGGCAGGGCGCAGTGCGGATCTGGCTGTGTCGACTCGCCCACGGGAGACGGGCAGGCAGGGCGCAGTGCGGATCTGGCTGTGTCCACCCACCCACGGGAGACGGGCAGGCAAGGCGCAGTGCGGATCTGGCTGTGTCCACTCGCCCACGGGAGACGGGCAGGCAGGGTACAATGCGGATCTGACTGTGTCCACTCACCCACGGGAGACGGGTAGGCAGGGCGCAGTGCGTATCTGGCTGTGTCCACTCACCCACGGGAGACGGGCAGGCAGGGCGCAGTGCGGATCTGGCTGTGTCCACTCACCAACGGGAGACGGGCAGGCAGGGCGCAGTGCGGATCTGGTTGTGTCAACTCACCCACGGGAGACGGGCAGGCAGGGCGCAGTGCGTATCTGGCTGTGTCCACTCACCCACGGGAGACGGGCAGGCAAGGCGCAGTGCGGATCTGGCTGTGTCCACTCGCCCACGGGAGACGGGCAGGCAGGGCGCAGTGCGGATCTCGCTGTGTCCACTCACCCACGGGAGACGGGCAGGCAGGGCGCAGTGCTGATCTGGCTGTGTCCACTCACCCACGGGAGACGGGAAGGCAGGGCACAGTGCGTATCTGGCTGTGTCCACTCACCCACGGGAGACGGGTAGGCAGGGCGCAGTGCGGATCTCGCTGTGTCCACTCACCCATGGCAGACGGTCAGGCAGGGCGCAGTGCGGATCTGGCTGTGTCCACTCTCCCACGGCAGACGGGAAGGCAGGGCGCAGTGCGGATCTGGCTGTGTCCACTCGCCCACGGGAGACGGGCAGGCAGGGCGCAGTGCGGATCTGGCTGTGTCCACTCACCCACGGCAGGCGGTCAGGCAGGGCGCAGTGCGGATCTGGCTGTGTCCACTCACCCACGGCAGACGGTCAGGCAGGGCGCAGTGCCGATCTGGCTGTGTCCACTCACCCACGGCAGGCGGTCAGGCAGGGTGCAGTGCGGATCTGGCTGTGTCCACGCACCCACAGCATGAGGTCAGCCAGGGCGCAGTGCTGATCTGGCTGTGTCCACTCACCCACGGCAGGCGCTCAGGCAGAGCGCAGTGCGGATCTGGCTGTGTCCACTCACCCAGGGGAGACGGGCAGGCAAGGCGCAGTGTGGACCTGGCTGTGTCCACTCACCCACGGGAGACGGGCAGAGAGTGTGCTGTGTGGATATGGCTATGTCCACTGACCCACGGCAGACGGGCAGGCAGGGCGCAGTGCAGATCTGGCTGTGTCCACTCACCCACGGCAGACGGGCAGGCAGGGTGCAGTGCGGATCTGGCTGTGTCCACTCACCCACGGGAGACGGGCAGGCAGGGCGCAGTGCGGATCTGGCTGTGTCCACTCACCAACGTGAGTCGGGCAGGCAAGGCGCAGTGCGGATCTGGCTGTGTCCACTCACCCAAGGGAGACGGCCAGGCAGGGCGCAGTGCGGATCCGGCTGTGTCCACTCACCCACGGGAGATGGGCAGAGACGGTGCTGTGTGGATCTGGCTATGTCCACTGACCCACGGCAGACGGGCAGGCAGGGTACAGTACGGATCTGGCTGTGTCCACTCACCCACGGCAGGCGGTCAGACAGGGCGCGGTGCGGATCTGGCTGTGTCCACTCACCCACGGCAGACGGTCAGGCAGGGCGAAGTGCGAATCTGGCTGTGTCCACTCACCCACGGGAGACGGGCAGGCAGCACGCAGTGCGGATCCGGCTGTGTCCACTCACCCACGGGAGACGGGCAGGCAGGGCGCAGTGCGGATCTGGCTGTTTCCACTCGCCAACGGCAGACGGGCAGGCAGGGCGCAGTGCGGATCTGGCTGTGTCCACTCACCCACGTCAGACGGTCAGACAGGGTGCAGTGCGGATCTGGCTGTGTCCACTCACCACGGGAGACGGGCAGGCAGGGCGCAGTGCGGATCTGGCTGTGTCCACTCACCCAAGTGAGACGGGCAGGCAAGGCTCAGTGTGGATATGGCTGTGTCCACTCACCCACGGGAGACGGGCAGGCAGGGCGCAGTGCGGATCTGGCTGTGTCCACTCACCCACGGGAGACGGGCAGGCAGGGCGCAGTGCGGATCTGGCTGTGTCCACTCACCCACGGGAGACGGGCAGGCAAGGCTCAGTGCAGATCTGGCTATGTCCACTCACCCACGGGAGACGGGCAGGCAGGGCGCAGTGCGGATCTGGCTGTGTCCACTCACCAACGGGAGACTGGCAGGCAGGGCGCAGTGTGGATCTCGCTGTGTCCACTCACCCACGGCAGACGGTCAGGCAGGGCGCAGTGCGGATCTGGCTGTGTCCACTCACCCACGGCAGACGGGCAGGCAGTGCGCAGTGCGGATCTGGCTGTGTCCAATCACTGACGGAAGACGGGCAGGCAAGGCGCAGTGCGGATCTGGCTGTGTCCACTCACCCACGGGAGACGGGCAGGCAGGGCGCAGTGCGGATCTGGCTGTGTCCACTCACCCACGGGAGACGGGCAGGCTGGGCGCAGTGCGGATCTGGCTGTGTCCACTCACCCACAGGAGACGGGAAGGCAGGGCGCAGTGCGGATCTGGCTGTGTCCACTCACCCACGGGAGACTGGCAGGCGGGGCGCAGTGCGGATCTCGCTGTGTCCATTCACCCACGGCAGACGGTCAGGCAGGGCGCAGTGCGGATCTGGCTGTGTCCACTCACCCACGGCAGACGGGCAGGCAGGGCGCAGTGCGGATCTGGCTGTGTCCGCTCGCCCACGGGAGACGGGCAGGCAGGGCGCAGTGCGGATCTGGCTGTGTCCACTCACCCACGGCAGGCGGTCAGGCAGGGCGCAGTGCGGATCTGGCTGTGTCCACTCACCCACGGCAGACGGTCAGGCAGGGCGCAGTGCGGATCTGGCTGTGTCCACTCGCCCACGGCAGGCGGTCAGGCAGGGTGCAGTGCGGATCTGGCTGTGTCCACGCACCCACAGCATGCGGTCAGCCAGGGCGCAGTGCGGATCTGGCTGTGTCCACTCACCCAGGGCAGGCGCTCAGGCAGAGTGCAGTGCGGATCTGGCTGTGTCCACTCACCCAGGGGAGACGGGCAGGCAAGGCGCAGTGTGGACCTGGCTGTGTCCACTCACCCACGGGAGACGGGCAGAGAGTGTGCTGTGTGGATATGGCTATGTCCACTGACCCACGGCAGACGGGCAGGCAGGGCGCAGTGCAGATCTGGCTATGTCCACTCACCCACGGCAGACGGGCAGGCAGGGTTCAGTGCGGATCTGGCTGTGTCCACTCACCCACGGGAGACGGGCAGGCAGGGCGCAGTGCGGATCTGGCTGTGTCCACTCACCAACGTGAGTCGGGCAGGCAAGGCGCAGTGCGGATCTGGCTGTGTCCACTCACCCACGGGAGACGGCCAGGCAGGGCGCAGTGCGGATCCAGCTGTGTCCACTCACCCACGGGAGATGGGCAGAGACGGTGCTGTGTGGATCTGGCTATGTCCACTGACCCACGGCAGATGGGCAGGCAGGGTACAGTACGGATCTGGCTGTGTCCACTCACCCACGGCAGGCGGTCAGACAGGGCGCGGTGCGGATCTGGCTGTGTCCACTCACCCACGGCAGACGGTCAGGCAGGGCGCAGTGCGGATCTGGCTGTGTCCACTCACCCATGGGAGACGGGCAGGCAGGGCGCAGTGTGGATCTCGCTGTGTCCACTCACCCACGGCAGACGGTCAGGCAGGGCGCAGTGCGGATCGGGCTGTGTCCACTCACCCACGGCAAACGGGCAGGAAGGGCGCAGTGCGGATCTGGCTGTGTCCACTCACCCACGGCAGACGGGCAGGCAGGGCGCAGTGCGGATCTGGCTGTGTCCACTCACCCACGGCAGACGGGCAGGCAGGGCGCAGTGCGGATCTGGCTGTGTCCACTCGCCCACGGGAGACGGGCAGGCAGGGCGCAGTGCGGATCTGGCTGTGTCCACTCTCCCACGGCAGGCGGTCAGGCAGGGCGCAGTGCGGATCTGGCTGTGTCGACTCACCCAGGGCAGACAGTCAGGCAGGGCGCAGTGCGGATCTGGCTGTGTCCACTCACCCACGGCAGGCGCTCAGGCAGAGCGCAGTGCGGATCTGGCTGTGTCCACTCACCCAGGGGAGACGGGCAGGCAAGGCGCAGTGTGGACCTGGCTGTGTCCACTCACCCACGGGAGACGGGCAGAGAGTGTGCTGTGTGGATATGGCTATGTCCACTGACCCACGGCAGACGGGCAGGCAGGGCGCAGTGCAAATCTGGCTGTGTCCACTCACCCACGGCAGGCGGTCAGGCAGGGCGCAGTGCGGATCTGGCTGTGTCCACGCACCCACAGCATGCGGTCAGCCAGGGCGCAGTGCGGATCTGGCTGTGTCCACTCACCCACGGCAGGCGCTCAGGCAGAGCGCAGTGCGGATCTGGCTGTGTCCACTCACCCACGGCATACTGTCAGGCAGGGCGCCGTGCGGATCTGGCTATGTCCACTCGCCCACGGCAGACGGGCAGGCAGGGCGCAGTGCGGATCTGGCTGTGTCCACTCGCCCACGGCAGGCGGTCAGGCAGGGCGCAGTGCGGATCTGGCTGTGTCCACTTACCCACGGGAGACGGGCAGGCAGGGCGCAGTCGGAACTGGCTGTGTCCACTCACTAACGGAAGACGGGCAGGCAAGACGCAGTGCGGATCTGGCAGTGTGCACTCACCCACGGGAGACGGTCAGGCAGGGTGCAGTGCGGATCTGGCTGTGTCCACTCATCCACGGGAGACGGGCAGGCAGGGCGCAGTGCGGATCTGGCTGTGTCCACTCACCAACGTGAGTCGGGCAGGCAAGGCGCAGTGCGGATCTGGCTGTGTCCACTCACCCACGGGAGACGGGCAGGCAGGGCGCAGTGCGGATCCGGCTGTGTCCACTCACCCACGGCAGGCGGTCAGGCAGGGCGCAGTGCGGATCTGGCTGTGTCCACGCGCCCACAGCATGCGGTCAGCCAGGGCGCAGTGCGGATCTGGCTGTGTCCACTCACCCACGGCAGGCGCTCTAGCAGAGCGCAGTGCGGATCTGGCTGTGTCCACTCACCCAGGGGAGACGGGCAGGCAAGGCGCAGTGTGGA
This sequence comes from Microcebus murinus, assembly GCF_040939455.1. Taxonomy (NCBI): domain Eukaryota; kingdom Metazoa; phylum Chordata; class Mammalia; order Primates; family Cheirogaleidae; genus Microcebus; species Microcebus murinus. Next base: position 643,201 of record NC_134123.1, on the reverse strand, counting down.
CCTGGCTGTGTCCACTCACCCACGGGAGACGGGCAGAGAGTGTGCTGTGTGGATATGGCTATGTCCACTGACCCACGGCAGACGGGCAGGCAGGGCGCAGTGCAGATCTGGCTGTGTCCACTCACCCACGGCAGACGGTCAGGCAGGGTGCAGTGCGGATCTGGCTGTGTCCACTCACCCACGGGAGACGGGCCGGCAGGGCGCAGTGCGGATCTGGCTGTGTCCACTCACCAACGTGAGTCGGGCAGGCAAGGCGCAGTGCGGATCTGGCTGTGTCCACTCACCCACGGCATACTGTCAGGCAGGGCGCCGTGCGGATCTGGCTATGTCCACTCGCCCACGGCAGACGGGCAGGCAGGGCGCAGTGCGGATCTGGCTGTGTCCACTCGCCCACGGCAGGCGGTCAGGCAGGGCGCAGTGCGGATCTGGCTGTGTCCACTTACCCACGGGAGACGGGCAGGCAGGGCGCAGTCGGAACTGGCTGTGTCCACTCACTAACGGAAGACGGGCAGGCAAGACGCAGTGCGGATCTGGCTGTGTGCACTCACCCACGGGAGACGGTCAGGCAGGGTGCAGTGCGGATCTGGCTGTGTCCACTCATCCACGGGAGACGGGCAGGCAGGGCGCAGTGCGGATCTGGCTGTGTCCACTCACCAACGTGAGTCGGGCAGGCAAGGCGCAGTGCGGATCTGGCTGTGTCCACTCACCCACGGCAGGCGCTCAAGCAGAGCGCAGTGCGGATCTGGCTGTGTCCACTCACCCAGGGGAGACAGGCAGGCAAGGCGCAGTGTGGACCTGGCTGTGTCCACTCACCCACGGGAGACGGGCAGAGAGTGTGCTGTGTGGATATGGCTATGTCCACTGACCCACGGCAGACGGGCAGGCAGGGCGCAGTATGGATCTGGCTGTGTCCACTCACCCACGGCAGGCGGTCAGGCAGGGTACAATGCGGATCTGGCTGTGTCCACTCACCCACGGGAGACGGGTAGGCAGGGCGCAGTGCGGATCTGGCTGTGTCCACTCACCCACGGGAGACGGGAATGCAGGGCGCAGTGCGGATCTGGCTGTGTCCACTCACCCACGGGAGACGGGCAGGCAGGGCGCAGTGCGGATCTCGCTGTGTCCACTCACCCACGGCAGACGGTCAGGCAGGGCGCAGTGCGGATCTGGCTGTGTCCACTCACCCACAGCAGACGGGCAGGCAGGGCGCAGTGCGGATCTGGCTGTGTCCACTCGCCCACGGGAGACGGGCAGGCAGGGCGCAGTGCGGATCTGGCGGTGTCCACTTACCCACGGCAGGCGGTCAGGCAGGGCGCAGTGCGGATCTGGCTGTGTCCACTCACCCACGGCAGAGGGTCAGGCAGGGCGCAGTGCGGATCTGGCTGTGTCCACGCACCCACAGCATGCGGTCAGCCAGGGCGCAGTGCGGATCTGGCTGTGTCCACTCACCCACGGGAGACGGGCAGGGCGCAGTGCGGATCTGGCTGTGTCCACTCACCAACGTGAGACGGGCAAGCAAGGCGCAGTGCGGATCCGGCTGTGTCCACTCACCCACGGGAGACGGGCCGGCAGGGCGCAGTGCGGATCTGGCTGTGTCCTCTCAACCCACGGCAGACGGGCAGGCAGGGCGCAGTGCGGATCTGGCTGTGTCCACTTACCCACGGGAGACGGGCAGGCAGGGCGCAGTCGGAACTGGCTGTGTCCACTCACTAACGGAAGACGGGCAGGCAAGACACAGTGCGGATCTGGCAGTGTGCACTCACCCACGGGAGACGGTCAGGCAGGGTGCAGTGCGGATCTGGCTGTGTCCACTCATCCACGGGAGACGGGCAGGCAGGGCGCAGTGCGGATCTGGCTGTGTCCACTCACCAACGTGAGTCGGGCAGGCAAGGCGCAGTGCGGATCTGGCTGTGTCCACTCACCCACGGGAGACGGGCAGGCAGGGCGCAGTGCGGATCCGGCTGTGTCCACTCACCCACGGCAGGCGGTCAGGCAGGGCGCAGTGCGGATCTGGCTGTGTCCACGCGCCCACAGCATGCGGTCAGCCAGGGCGCAGTGCGGATCTGGCTGTGTCCACTCACCCACGGCAGGCGCTCTAGCAGAGCGCAGTGCGGATCTGGCTGTGTCCACTCACCCAGGGGAGACGGGCAGGCAAGGCGCAGTGTGGACCTGGCTGTGTCCACTCACCCACGGGAGACGGGCAGAGAGTGTGCTGTGTGGATATGGCTATGTCCACTGACCCACGGCAGACGGGCAGGCAGGGCGCAGTGCAGATCTGGCTGTGTCCACTCACCCACGGCAGACGGTCAGGCAGGGTGCAGTGCGGATCTGGCTGTGTCCACTCACCCACGGGAGACGGGCCGGCAGGGCGCAGTGCGGATCTGGCTGTGTCCACTCACCAACGTGAGTCGGGCAGGCAAGGCGCAGTGCGGATCTGGCTGTGTCCACTCACCCACGGCATACTGTCAGGCAGGGCGCCGTGCGGATCTGGCTATGTCCACTCGCCCACGGCAGACGGGCAGGCAGGGCGCAGTGCGGATCTGGCTGTGTCCACTCGCCCACGGCAGGCGGTCAGGCAGGGCGCAGTGCGGATCTGGCTGTGTCCACTTACCCACGGGAGACGGGCAGGCAGGGCGCAGTCGGAACTGGCTGTGTCCACTCACTAACGGAAGACGGGCAGGCAAGACGCAGTGCGGATCTGGCTGTGTGCACTCACCCACGGGAGACGGTCAGGCAGGGTGCAGTGCGGATCTGGCTGTGTCCACTCATCCACGGGAGACGGGCAGGCAGGGCGCAGTGCGGATCTGGCTGTGTCCACTCACCAACGTGAGTCGGGCAGGCAAGGCGCAGTGCGGATCTGGCTGTGTCCACTCACCCACGGCAGGCGCTCAAGCAGAGCGCAGTGCGGATCTGGCTGTGTCCACTCACCCAGGGGAGACAGGCAGGCAAGGCGCAGTGTGGACCTGGCTGTGTCCACTCACCCACGGGAGACGGGCAGAGAGTGTGCTGTGTGGATATGGCTATGTCCACTGACCCACGGCAGACGGGCAGGCAGGGCGCAGTGCAGATCTGGCTGTGTCCACTCACCCACGGCAGGCGGTCAGGCAGGGTACAATGCGGATCTGGCTGTGTCCACTCACCCACGGGAGACGGGTAGGCAGGGCGCAGTGCGGATCTGGCTGTGTCCACTCACCCACGGGAGACGGGAATGCAGGGCGCAGTGCGGATCTGGCTGTGTCCACTCACCCACGGGAGACGGGCAGGCAGGGCGCAGTGCGGATCTCGCTGTGTCCACTCACCCACGGCAGACGGTCAGGCAGGGCGCAGTGCGGATCTGGCTGTGTCCACTCACCCACAGCAGACGGGCAGGCAGGGCGCAGTGCGGATCTGGCTGTGTCCACTCGCCCACGGGAGACGGGCAGGCAGGGCGCAGTGCGGATCTGGCGGTGTCCACTTACCCACGGCAGGCGGTCAGGCAGGGCGCAGTGCGGATCTGGCTGTGTCCACTCACCCACGGCAGAGGGTCAGGCAGGGCGCAGTGCGGATCTGGCTGTGTCCACGCACCCACAGCATGCGGTCAGCCAGGGCGCAGTGCGGATCTGGCTGTGTCCACTCACCCACGGGAGACGGGCAGGGCGCAGTGCGGATCTGGCTGTGTCCACTCACCAACGTGAGACGGGCAAGCAAGGCGCAGTGCGGATCCGGCTGTGTCCACTCACCCACGGGAGACGGGCCGGCAGGGCGCAGTGCGGATCTGGCTGTGTCCTCTCAACCCACGGCAGACGGGCAGGCAGGGCGCAGTGCGGATCTGGCTGTGTCCACTCGCCCATGGGAGACGGGCAGGCAGGGCGCAGTGCGGATCTGGCTGTGTCCACTCACCCACGGCAGGCGGTCAGGCAGGGCGCAGTGCGGATCTGGCTGTGTCCACTCACCCACGGCAGACGGTCAGGCAGGGCGCAGTGCGGATCTGGCTGTGTCCACTCACCCACGGCAGGCGGTCAGGCAGGGCGCAGTGCGGATCTGGCTGTGTCCACGCACCCATAGCATGCGGTCAGCCAGGGCGCAGTGCGGATCTGGCTGTGTCCACTCACCCACGGGAGACGGGCAGGGCGCAGTGCGGATCTGGCTGTGTCCACTCACCCACGGGAGACGGGCAGGCAAGGCGCAGTGCGGATCTGGCTGTGTCCACTCGCCCACGGGAGACGGGCAGGCAGGGCGCAGTGCGGATCTGGCTGTGTCAAGTCACCCACGGGAGACGGGCAGGCAGGGCGCAGTGCGGATCCGGCTGTGTCCACTCACCCACGGGAGACGGGCAGAGTCGGTGCTGTGTGGATCTGGCTATGTCCACTGACCCACGGCAGACGGGCAGGCAGTGCGCAGTACGGATCTGGTGTGTCCACTCTCCCACGGCAGGCGGTCAGGCAGGGTACAATGCGAATCTGGCTGTGTCCACTCACCCACGGGAGACGGGCAGGCAGGGCGCAGTGCGGATCTGGCTGTGTCCACTCACCCACGGGAGACGGGCAGGCAGGGCGCAGTGCGGATCTGGCTGTGTCCACTCACCCACGGGAGACGGGCAGGCTGGGCCAGGTGCGGATCTGGCTGTGTCCACTCACCCACGGGAGACGGGAAGGCAGGGCGCAGTGCGGATCTGGCTGTGTCCACTCACCCACGGCAGGCGGTCAGGCAGGGCGCAGTGCGGATCTGGCTGTGTCCACTCGCCCACGGGAGACGAGCACGCAGGGCGCAGTGCGGATCTGGCTGTGTCCACTCACCCACGGCAGGCAGTCAGGCAGGGCGCAGTGCGGATCTGGCTGTGTCCACTCACCCACGGCAGAGGGTCAGGCAGGGCGCAGTTCGGATCTGGCTGTGTCCACTCACCCACGGCAGGCGGTCAGGCAGGGTGCAGTGCGGATCTGGCTGTGTCCACGCACCCACAGCATGCGGTCAGCCAGGGTGCAGTGCGGATCTGGCTGTGTCCACTCACCCACGGCAGGCGCTCAGGCAGAGCGCAGTGCGGATCTGGCTGTGTCCACTCACCCAGGGGAGACGGGCAGGCAAGGCGCAGTGTGGACCTGGCTGTGTCCACTCACCCACGGGAGACGGTCAGAGAGTGTGCTGTGTGGATATGGCTATGTCCACTGACCCACGGCAGACGGGCAGGCAGGGCGCAGTGCAGATCTGGCTGTGTCCACTCACCCACGGCAGACGGTCAGGCAGGGTGCAGTGCGGATCTGGCTGTGTCCACTCACCCACGGGAGACGGGCAGGCAGGGCGCAGTGCGGATCTGGCTGTGTCCACTCACCAACGTGAGTCGGGCAGGCAAGGCGCAGTGCGGATCTGGCTGTGTCCACTCACCCATGGGAGACGGCCAGGCAGGGCGCAGTGCGGATCCAGCTGTGTCCACTCACCCACAGGAGATGGGCAGAGACGGTGCTGTGTGGATCTGGCTATGTCCACTGACCCACGGCAGACGGGCAGGCAGGGTACAGTACGGATCTGGCTGTGTCCACTCACCCACGGCAGGCGGTCAGGCAGGGCGCAGTGCGGATCTGGCTGTGTCCACTCACCCACGGTAGACGGTCAGGCAGGGCGCAGTGCGGATCTGGCTGTGTCCACTCACCAACGGGAGACGGGCAGGCAGCACGCTGTGCGGATCCGGCTGTGTCCACTCACCCACGGGAGACGGGCAGGCAGGGCGCAGTGCGGATCTGGCTGTTTCCACTCGCCAACGGCAGACGGGCAGGCAGGGCGCAGTGCGGATCTGGCTGTGTCCACTCACCCACGGGAGACGGGAAGGCAGGGCGCAGTGCGGATCTGGCTGTGTCCACTCACCCACGGGAGACGGGCAGGCAGGGCGCAGTGCGGATCTGGCTGTGTCCACTCACCCACGGCAGGCGGTCAGGCAGGGCGCAGTGCGGATCTGGCTGTGTCCACTCACCCACGGCAGACGGTCAGGCAGGGCGCAGTGCGGATCTGGCTGTGTCCACTCACCCACGGCAGGCGGTCAGGCAGGGTGCAGTGCGGATCTGGCTGTGTCCACGCACCCACAGCATGCGGTCAGCCAGGGCGCAGTGCGGATCTGGCTGTGTCCACTCACCCACGGCAGGCGCTCAGGCAGAGCGCAGTGCGGATCTGGCTGTGTCCACTCACCCAGGGGAGACGGGCAGGCAAGGCGCAGTGTGGACCTGGCTGTGTCCACTCACCCACGGGAGACGGGCAGAGAGTGTGCTGTGTGGATATGGCTATGTCCACTGACCCACGGCAGACGGGAAGGCAGGGCGCAGTGCAGATCTGGCTGTGTCCACTCACCCACGGCAGACGGTCAGGCAGGGTGCAGTGCGGATCTGGCTGTGTCCACTCACCCACGGGAAACGGGCAGGCAGGGCGCAGTGCGGATCTGGCTGTGTCCACTCACCAACGTGAGTCGGGCATGCAAGGCGCAGTGCGGATCTGGCTGTGTCCACTCACCCACGGGAGACGGGCAGGCAGGGCGCAGTGCGGATCCGGCTGTGTCCACTCACCCACGGGAGATGGGCAGAGACGGGGCTGTGTGGATCTGGCTATGTCCACTGACCCACGGCAGACGGGCAGGCAGGGTACAGTACGGATCTGGCTGTGTCCACTCACCCACGGCAGGCGGTCAGGCAGGGCGCAGTGCGGATCTGGCTGTGTCCACTCACCCACGGCAGACGGTCAGGCAGGGCACAGTGCGGATCTGGCTGTGTCCACTCACCCACGGGAGACGGGCAGGCAGCACGCAGTGCGGATCCGGCTGTGTCCACTCACCCACGGGAGACGGGCAGGCAGGGCGCAGTGCGGATCTGGCTGTGTCCACTCACCCACGGGAGACGGGCAGGCAGGGCGCAGTGCGGATCTGGCTGTGTCCACTCACCCACGGGAGATGGGCAGGCAAGGCTCAGTGCAGATCTGGGTATGTCCACTCACCCACGGGAGACGGGCAGGCAGGGCGCAGTGCGGATCTGGCTGTGTCCACTCACCCATGGGAGACGGGCAGGCAGGGCGCAGTGTGGATCTCGCTGTGTCCACTCACCCACGGCAGACGGTCAGGCAGGGCGCAGTGTGGATCTGGCTGTGTCCACTCACCCACGGCAAACGGGCAGGAAGGGCGCAGTGCGGATCTGGCTGTGTCCACTCACCCACGGCAGACGGGCAGGCAGGGCGCAGTGCGGATCTGGCTGTGTCCACTCACCCACGGCAGACGGGCAGGCAGGGCGCAGTGCGGATCTGGCTGTGTCCACTCGCCCACGGGAGACGGGCAGGCAGGGCGCAGTGCGGATCTGGCTGTGTCCACTCTCCCACGGCAGGCGGTCAGGCAGGGCGCAGTGCGGATCTGGCTGTGTCCACTCACCCACGGCAGACAGTCAGGCAGGGCGCAGTGCGGATCTGGCTGTGTCCACTCACCCACGGCAGGCGCTCAGGCAGAGCGCAGTGCGGATCTGGCTGTGTCCAGTCACCCAGGGGAGACGGGCAGGCAAGGCGCAGTGTGGACCTGGCTGTGTCCACTCACCCATGGGAGACGGGCAGAGAGTGTGCTGTGTGGATATGGCTATGTCCACTGACCCACGGCAGACGGGCAGGCAGGGCGCAGTGCAAATCTGGCTGTGTCCACTCACCCACGGCAGGCGGTCAGGCAGGGCGCAGTGCGGATCTGGCTGTGTCCACGCACCCACAGCATGCGGTCAGCCAGGGCGCAGTGCGGATCTGGCTGTGTCCACTCACCCACGGCAGGCGCTCAGGCAGAGCGCAGTGCGGATCTGGCTGTGTCCACTCACCCACGGCATACTGTCAGACAGGGCGCCGTGCGGATCTGGCTATGTCCACTCGCCCACGGCAGACGGGCAGGCAGGGCGCAGTGCGGATCTGGCTGTGTCCACTCGCCCACGGCAGGCGGTCAGGCAGGGCGCAGTGCGGATCTGGCTGTGTCCACTTACCCACGGGAGACGGGCAGGCAGGGCGCAGTCGGAACTGGCTGTGTCCACTCACTAACGGAAGACGGGCAGGCAAGACGCAGTGCGGATCTGGCTGTGTCCACTCACCCACGGGAGACGGTCAGGCAGGGTGCAGTGCGGATCTGGCTGTGTCCACTCATCCACGGGAGACGGGCAGGCAGGGCGCAGTGCGGATCTGGCTGTGTCCACTCACCAAAGTGAGTCGGGCAGTCAAGGCGCAGTGCGGATCTGGCTGTGTCCACTCACCGACGGGAGACGGGCAGGCAGGGCGCAGTGCGGATCTGGCTGTGTCCACTCACCCACGGCAGGCGGTCAGGCAGGGCGCAGTGCGGATCTGGCTGTGTCCACTCACCCACGGCAGGCGGTCAGGCAGGGCGCAGTGCGGATCTGGCTGTGTCCACGCACCCATAGCATGCGGTCAGCCAGGGCGCAGTGCGGATCTGGCTGTGTCCACTCACCCACGGGAGACGGGCAGGGCGCAGTGCGGATCTGGCTGTGTCCACTCACCCACGGGAGACGGGCAGGCAAGGCGCAGTGCGGATCTGGCTGTGTCCACTCGCCCACGGGAGACGGGCAGGCAGGGCGCAGTGCGGATCTGGCTGTGTCAAGTCACCCACGGGAGACGGGCAGGCAGGGCGCAGTGCGGATCCGGCTGTGTCCACTCACCCACGGGAGACGGGCAGAGTCGGTGCTGTGTGGATCTGGCTATGTCCACTGACCCACGGCAGACGGGCAGGCAGGGCGCAGTACGGATCTGGTGTGTCCACTCTCCCACGGCAGGCGGTCAGGCAGGGTACAATGCGAATCCGGCTGTGTCCACTCACCCACGGGAGACGGGCAGGCAGGGCGCAGTGCGGATCTGGCTGTGTCCACTCACCCACGGGAGACGGGCAGGCAGGGCGCAGTGCGGATCTGGCTGTGTCCACTCACCCACGGGAGACGGGCAGGCTGGGCGCAGTGCGGATCTGGCTGTGTCCACTCACCCACGGGAGACGGGAAGGCAGGGCGCAGTGCGGATCTGGCTGTGTCCACTCACCCACGGCAGGCGGTCAGGCAGGGCGCAGTGCGGATCTGGCTGTGTCCACTCGCCCACGGGAGACGGGCACGCAGGGCGCAGTGCGGATCTGGATGTGTCCACTCACCCACGGCAGGCAGTCAGGCAGGGCGCAGTGCGGATCTGGCTGTGTCCACTCACCCACGGCAGAGGGTCAGGCAGGGCGCAGTTCGGATCTGGCTGTGTCCACTCACCCACGGCAGGCGGTCAGGCAGGGTGCAGTGCGGATCTGGCTGTGTCCACGCACCCACAGCATGCGGTCAGCCAGGGCGCAGTGCGGATCTGGCTGTGTCCACTCACCCACGGCAGGCGCTCAGGCAGAGCGCAGTGCGGATCTGGCTGTGTCCACTCACCCAGGGGAGACGGGCAGGCAAGGCGCAGTGTGGACCTGGCTGTGTCCACTCACCCACGGGAGACGGGCAGAGAGTGTGCTGTGTGGATATGGCTATGTCCACTGACCCACGGCAGACGGGCAGGCAGGGCGCAGTGCAGATCTGGCTGTGTCCACTCACCCACGGCAGACGGTCAGGCAGGGTGCAGTGCGGATCTGGCTGTGTCCACTCACCCACGGGAGACGGGCAGGCAGGGCGCAGTGCGGATCTGGCTGTGTCCACTCACCAACGTGAGTCGGGCAGGCAAGGCGCAGTGCGGATCTGGCTGTGTCCACTCACCCACGGGAGACGGGTAGGCAGGGCGCAGTGCAGATCTGGCTGTGTCCACTCACCAACGTGATTCGGGCAGGCAAGGCGCAGTGCGGATCTGGCTGTGTCCACTCACCCACGGGAGACGGGCAGGCAGGGCGCAGTGTGGATCCGGCTGTGTCCACTCACCCACGGGAGATGGGCAGAGACGGTGCTGTGTGGATCTGGCTATGTCCACTGACCCACGGCAGATGGGCAGGCAGGGTACAGTACGGATCTGGCTGTGTCCACTCACCCACGGCAGACGGTCAGGCAGGGCGCAGTGAGGATCTGGCTGTGTCCACTCACCCACGGCAGACGGGCAGGCAGGGCGCAGTGCGGATCTGGCTGTGTCCACTCGCCCACGGCAGGCGGTCAGGCAGGGCGCAGTGCGGATCTGGCTGTCTCCCCTCACCCACGGCAGGCGGTCAGGCAGGGCGCAGTGCGGATCTGGCTGTGTCCACTCACCCACGGCAGACGGTCAGGCAGGGCGCAGTGCGGATCTGGCTGTGTCCACTCACGCACGGCAGACGGTCAGGCAGGGCGCAGTGCGGATCTGGCTGTGTCCACTCTCCCACGGGAGACGGGCAGGCAGGGCGCAGTGCGGATCTGGCTGTGTCCACTCACCCACGGGAGATGGGCAGGCAAGGCGCAGTGCGGATCTGGCTGTGGCCACTCACCCATGGGAGACGGGCAGAGACGGTGCTGTGTGGATCTGGCTATGTCCAATGACCCACGGCAGACGGGCAGGCAGGGCGCAGTGCGGATCTGGCTGTGTCTACTCGCCCACGGGTGACGGGCAGGCAGGGCGCAGTGCGGATCTGGCTGTGTCCACCCACCCACGGGAGACGGGCAGGCAAGGCGCAGTGCGGATCTGGCTGTGTCCACTCGCCCACGGGAGACGGGCAGGCAGGGTACAATGCGGATATGACTGTGTCCACTCACCCACGGGAGACGGGTAGGCAGGGCGCAGTGCGTATCTGGCTGTGTCCACTCACCCACGGGAGACGGGCAGGCAGGGCGCAGTGCGGATCTGGCTGTGTCCACTCACCAACGGGAGACGGGCAGGCAGGGCGCAGTGCGGATCTGGTTGTGTCAACTCACCCACGGGAGACGGGCAGGCAGGGCGCAGTGCGTATCTGGCTGTGTCCACTCACCCACGGGAGACGGGCAGGCAAGGCGCAGTGCGGATCTGGCTGTGTCCACTCGCCCACGGGAGACGGGCAGGCAGGGCGCAGTGCGGATCTCGCTGTGTCCACTCACCCTCGGGAGACGGGCAGGCAGGGCGCAGTGCTGATCTGGCTGTGTCCACTCACCCACGGGAGACGGGAAGGCAGGGCACAGTGCGTATCTGGCTGTGTCCACTCACCCACGGGAGACGGGTAGGCAGGGCGCAGTGCGGATCTCGCTGTGTCCACTCACCCATGGCAGACGGTCAGGCAGGGCGCAGTGCGGATCTGGCTGTGTCCACTCACCCACGGCAGACGGGAAGGCAGGGCGCAGTGCGGATCTGGCTGTGTCCACTCGCCCACGGGAGACGGGCAGGCAGGGCGCAGTGCGGATCTGGCTGTGTCCACTCACCCACGGCAGGCGGTCAGGCAGGGCGCAGTGCGGATCTGGCTGTGTCCACTCACCCACGGCAGACGGTCAGGCAGGGCGCAGTGCCGATCTGGCTGTGTCCACTCACCCACGGCAGGCGGTCAGGCAGGGTGCAGTGCGGATCTGGCTGTGTCCACGCACCCACAGCATGAGGTCAGCCAGAGCGCAGTGCTGATCTGGCTGTGTCCACTCATCCACGGCAGGCGCTCAGGCAGAGCGCAGTGCGGATCTGGCTGTGTCCACTCACCCAGGGGAGACGGGCAGGCAAGGCGCAGTGTGGACCTGGCTGTGTCCACTCACCCACGGGAGACGGGCAGAGAGTGTGCTGTGTGGATATGGCTATGTCCACTGACCCACGGCAGACGGGCAGGCAGGGCGCAGTGCAGATCTGGCTGTGTCCACTCACCCACGGCAGACGGGCAGGCAGGGTGCAGTGCGGATCTGGCTGTGTCCACTCACCCACGGGAGACGGGCAGGCAGGGCGCAGTGCGGATCTGGCTGTGTCCACTCACCAACGTGAGTCGGGCAGGCAAGGCGCAGTGCGGATCTGGCTGTGTCCACTCACCCAAGGGAGACGGCCAGGCAGGGCGCAGTGCGGATCCGGCTGTGTCCACTCACCCACGGGAGATGGGCAGAGACGGTGCTGTGTGGATCTGGCTATGTCCACTGACCCACGGCAGACGGGCAGGCAGGGTACAGTACGGATCTGGCTGTGTCCACTCACCCACGGCAGGCGGTCAGACAGGGCGCGGTGCGGATCTGGCTGTGTCCACTCACCCACGGCAGACGGTCAGGCAGGGCGCAGTGCGGATCTGGCTGTGTCCACTCACCCACGGGAGACGGGCAGGCAGCACGCAGTGCGGATCCGGCTGTGTCCACTCACCCACGGGAGACGGGCAGGCAGGGCGCAGTGCGGATCTGGCTGTTTCCACTCGCCAACGGCAGACGGGCAGGCAGGGCGCAGTGCGGATCTGGCTGTGTCCACTCACCCACGTCAGACGGTCAGACAGGGTGCAGTGCGGATCTGGCTGTGTCCACTCACCACGGGAGACGGGCAGGCAGGGCGCAGTGCGGATCTGGCTGTGTCCACTCACCCAAGTGAGACGGGCAGGCAAGGCTCAGTGCGGATATGGCTGTGTCCACTCACCCACGGGAGACGGGCAGGCAGGGCGCAGTGCGGATCTGGCTGTGTCCACTCACCCACGGGAGACGGGCAGGCAGGGCGCAGTGCGGATCTGGCTGTGTCCACTCACCCACGGGAGACGGGCAGGCAAGGCTCAGTGCAGATCTGGCTATGTCCACTCACCCACGGGAGACGGGCAGGCAGGGCGCAGTGCGGATCTGGCTGTGTCCACTCACCAACGGGAGACTGGCAGGCAGGGCGCAGTGTGGATCTCGCTGTGTCCACTCACCCACGGCAGACGGTCAGGCAGGGCGCAGTGCGGATCTGGCTGTGTCCACTCACCCACGGCAGACGGGCAGGCAGGGCGCAGTGCGGATCTGGCTGTGTCCAATCACTGACGGAAGACGGGCAGGCAAGACGCAGTGCGGATCTGGCTGTGTCCACTCACCCACGGGAGACGGGCAGGCAGGGCGCAGTGCGGATCTGGCTGTGTCCACTCACCCACGGGAGACGGGCAGGCTGGGCGCAGTGCGGATCTGGCTGTGTCCACTCACCCACAGGAGACGGGAAGGCAGGGCGCAGTGCGGATCTGGCTGTGTCCACTCACCCACGGGAGACTGGCAGGCGGGGCGCAGTGCGGATCTCGCTGTGTCCATTCACCCACGGCAGACGGTCAGGCAGGGCGCAGTGCGGATCTGGCTGTGTCCACTCACCCACGGCAGACGGGCAGGCAGGGCGCAGTGCGGATCTGGCTGTGTCCACTCACCCACGGCAGACGGGCAGGCAGGGCGCAGTGCGGATCTGGCTGTGTCCGCTCGCCCACGGGTGACGGGCAGGCAGGGCGCAGTGCGGATCTGGCTGTGTCCACTCACCCACGGCAGGCGGTCAGGCAGGGCGCAGTGCGGATCTGGCTGTGTCCACTCACCCACGGCAGACGGTCAGGCAGGGCGCAGTGCGGATCTGGCTGTGTCCACTCGCCCACGGCAGGCGGTCAGGCAGGGTGCAGTGCGGATCTGGCTGTGTCCACGCACCCACAGCATGCGGTCAGCCAGGGCGCAGTGCGGATCTGGCTGTGTCCACTCACCCAGGGCAGGCGCTCAGGCAGAGTGCAGTGCGGATCTGGCTGTGTCCACTCACCCAGGGGAGACGGGCAGGCAAGGCGCAGTGTGGACCTGGCTGTGTCCACTCACCCACGGGAGACGGGCAGAGAGTGTGCTGTGTGGATATGGCTATGTCCACTGACCCACGGCAGACGGGCAGGCAGGGCGCAGTGCAGATCTGGCTATGTCCACTCACCCACGGCAGACGGGCAGGCAGGGTTCAGTGCGGAACTGGCTGTGTCCACTCACCCACGGGAGACGGGCAGGCAGGGCGCAGTGCGGATCTGGCTGTGTCCACTCACCAACGTGAGTCGGGCAGGCAAGGCGCAGTGCGGATCTGGCTGTGTCCACTCACCCACGGGAGACGGCCAGGCAGGGCGCAGTGCGGATCCAGCTGTGTCCACTCACCCACGGGAGATGGGCAGAGACGGTGCTGTGTGGATCTGGCTATGTCCACTGACCCACGGCAGATGGGCAGGCAGGGTACAGTACGGATCTGGCTGTGTCCACTCACCCACGGCAGGCGGTCAGACAGGGCGCGGTGCGGATCTGGCTGTGTCCACTCACCCACGGCAGACGGTCAGGCAGGGCGCAGTGCGGATCTGGCTGTGTCCACTCACCCACGGGAGACGGGCAGGCAGCACGCAGTGCGGATCTGGCTGTTTCCACTCGCCAACGGCAGACGGGTAGGGAGGGCGCAGTGCGGATCTGGCTGTGTCCACTCACCCACGTCAGACGGTCAGACAGGGTGCAGTGCGGATCTGGCTGTGTCCACTCACCACGGGAGACGGGCAGGCAGGGCGCAGTGCGGATCTGGCTGTGTCCACTCAACCAAGTGAGACGGGCAGGCAAGGCTCAGTGCGGATATGGCTGTGTCCACTCACCCACGGGAGACGGGCAGGCAGGGCGCAGTGCGGATCTGGCTGTGTCCACTCACCCACGGGAGACGGGCAGGCAGGGCGCAGTGCGGATCTGGCTGTGTCCACTCACCCACGGGAGACGGGCAGGCAAGGCTCAGTGCAGATCTGGCTATGTCCATTCACCCACGGGAGACGGGCAGGCAGGGCGCAGTGCGGATCTGGCTGTGTCCACTCACCCACGGGAGACGGGCAGGCAGGGCGCAGTGTGGATCTCGCTGTGTCCACTCACCCACGGCAGACGGTCAGGCAGGGCGCAGTGCGGATCTGGCTGTGTCCACTCACCCACGGCAGACGGGCAGGCAGGGCGCAGTGCGGATCTGGCTGTGTCCAATCACTGACGGAAGACGGGCAGGCAAGACGCAGTGCGGATCTGGCTGTGTCCACTCACCCACGGGAGACGGGCAGGCAGGGCGCAGTGCGGATCTGGCTGTGTCCACTCACCCACGGCAGGCGGTCAGGCAGGGCGCAGTGCGGATCTGGCTGTGTCCACTCACCCACGGCAGACGGTCAGGCAGGGCGCAGTGCGGATCGGGCTGTGTCCACTCGCCCACGGCAGGCGGTCAGGCAGGGTGCAGTGCGGATCTGGCTGTGTCCACGCACCCACAGCATGCGGTCAGCCAGGGCGCAGTGCGGATCTGGCTGTGTCCACTCACCCAGGGCAGGCGCTCAGGCAGAGTGCAGTGCGGATCTGGCTGTGTCCACTCACCCAGGGGAGACGGGCAGGCAAGGCGCAGTGTGGACCTGGCTGTGTCCACTCACCCACGGGAGACGGGCAGAGAGTGTGCTGTGTGGATATGGCTATGTCCACTGACCCACGGCAGACGGGCAGGCAGGGCGCAGTGCAGATCTGGCTGTGTCCACTCACCCACGGCAGACGGGCAGGCAGGGTTCAGTGCGGAACTGGCTGTGTCCACTCACCCACGGGAGACGGGCAGGCAGGGCGCAGTGCGGATCTGGCTGTGTCCACTCACCAACGTGAGTCGGGCAGGCAAGGCGCAGTGCGGATCTGGCTGTGTCCACTCACCCACGGGAGACGGCCAGGCAGGGCGCAGTGCGGATCCAGCTGTGTCCACTCACCCACGGGAGATGGGCAGAGACGGTGCTGTGTGGATCTGGCTATGTCCACTGACCCACGGCAGATGGGCAGGCAGGGTACAGTACGGATCTGGCTGTGTCCACTCACCCACGGCAGGCGGTCAGACAGGGCGCGGTGCGGATCTGGCTGTGTCCACTCACCCACGGCAGACGGTCAGGCAGGGCGCAGTGCGGATCTGGCTGTGTCCACTCACCCACGGGAGACGGGCAGGCAGCACGCAGTGCGGATCTGGCTGTTTCCACTCGCCAACGGCAGACGGGTAGGCAGGGCGCAGTGCGGATCTGGCTGTGTCCACTCACCCACGTCAGACGGTCAGACAGGGTGCAGTGCGGATCTGGCTGTGTCCACTCACCACGGGAGACGGGCAGGCAGGGCGCAGTGCGGATCTGGCTGTGTCCACTCACCCAAGTGAGACGGGCAGGCAAGGCTCAGTGCGGATATGGCTGTGTCCACTCACCCACGGGAGACGGGCAGGCAGGGCGCAGTGCGGATCTGGCTGTGTCCACTCACCCACGGGAGATGGGCAGGCAGGGCGCAGTGCGGATCTGGCTGTGTCCACTCACCCACGGGAGACGGGCAGGCAAGGCTCAGTGCAGATCTGGCTATGTCCATTCACCCTCGGGAGACGGGCAGGCAGGGCGCAGTGCGGATCTGGCTGTGTCCACTCACCCACGGGAGACGGGCAGGCAGGGCGCAGTGTGGATCTCGCTGTGTCCACTCACCCACGGCAGACGGTCAGGCAGGGCGCAGTGCGGATCTGGCTGTGTCCACTCACCCACGGCAGACGGGCAGGCAGGGCGCAGTGCGGATCTGGCTGTGTCCAATCACTGACGGAAGACGGGCAGGCAAGACGCAGTGCGGATCTGGCTGTGTCCACTCACCCACGGGAGACGGGCAGGCAGGGCGCAGTGCGGATCTGGCTGTGTCCACTCACCCACGGGAGACGGGCAGGCAGGGCGCAGTGCGGATCTGGCTGTGTCAAGTCACCCACGGGAGACGGGCAGGCAGGGCGCAGTGCGGATCCGGCTGTGTCCACTCACCCACGGGAGACGGGCAGAGTCGGTGCTGTGTGGATCTGGCTATGTCCACTGACCCACGGCAGACGGGCAGGCAGGGCGCAGTACGGATCTGGTGTGTCCACTCTCCCACGGCAGGCGGTCAGGCAGGGTACAATGCGAATCTGGCTGTGTCCACTCACCCACGGGAGACGGGCAGGCAGGGCGCAGTGCGGATCTGGCTGTGTCCACTCACCCACGGGAGACGGGCAGGCAGGGCGCAGTGCGGATCTGGCTGTGTCCACTCACCCACGGGAGACGGGCAGGCTGGGCGCAGTGCGGATCTGGCTGTGTCCACTCACCCACGGGAGACGGGAAGGCAGGGCGCAGTGCGGATCTGGCTGTGTCCACTCACCCACGGCAGGCGGTCAGGCAGGGCGCAGTGCGGATCTGGCTGTGTCCACTCGCCCACGGGAGACGGGCACGCAGGGCGCAGTTCGGATCTGGCTGTGTCCACTCACCCACGGCAGGCGGTCAGGCAGGGTGCAGTGCGGATCTGGCTGTGTCCACGCACCCACAGCATGCGGTCAGCCAGGGCGCAGTGCGGATCTGGCTGTGTCCACTCACCCACGGCAGGCGCTCAGGCAGAGCGCAGTGCGGATCTGGCTGTGTCCACTCACCCAGGGGAGACGGGCAGGCAAGGCGCAGTCTGGACCTGGCTGTGTCCACTCACCCACGGGAGACGGGCAGAGAGTGTGCTGTGTGGATATGGCTATGTCCACTGACCCACGGCAGACGGGCAGGCAGGGCGCAGTGCAGATCTGGCTGTGTCCACTCACCCACGGCAGACGGTCAGGCAGGGTGCAGTGCGGATCTGGCTGTGTCCACTCACCCACGGGAGACGGGCAGGCAGGGCGCAGTGCGGATCTGGCTGTGTCCACTCACCAACGTGAGTCGGGCAGGCAAGGCGCAGTGCGGATCTGGCTGTGTCCACTCACCCACGGGAGACGGGTAGGCAGGGCGCAGTGCGGATCTGGCTGTGTCCACTCACCAACGTGATTCGGGCAGGCAAGGCGCAGTGCGGATCTGGCTGTGTCCACTCACCCACGGGAGACGGGCAGGCAGGGCGCAGTGTGGATCCGGCTGTGTCCACTCACCCACGGGAGATGGGCAGAGACGGTGCTGTGTGGATCTGGCTATGTCCACTGACCCACGGCAGATGGGCAGGCAGGGTACAGTACGGATCTGGCTGTGTCCACTCACCCACGGCAGACGGTCAGGCAGGGCGCAGTGAGGATCTGGCTGTGTCCACTCACCCACGGCAGACGGGCAGGCAGGGCGCAGTGCGGATCTGGCTGTGTCCACTCGCCCACGGCAGGCGGTCAGGCAGGGCGCAGTGCGGATCTGGCTGTCTCCCCTCACCCACGGCAGGCGGTCAGGCAGGGCGCAGTGCGGATCTGGCTGTGTCCACTCACCCACGGCAGACGGTCAGGCAGGGCGCAGTGCGGATCTGGCTGTGTCCACTCACGCACGGCAGACGGTCAGGCAGGGCGCAGTGCGGATCTGGCTGTGTCCACTCTCCCACGGGAGACGGGCAGGCAGGGCGCAGTGCGGATCTGGCTGTGTCCACTCACCCACGGGAGATGGGCAGGCAAGGCGCAGTGCGGATCTGGCTGTGGCCACTCACCCATGGGAGACGGGCAGAGACGGTGCTGTGTGGATCTGGCTATGTCCAATGACCCACGGCAGACGGGCAGGCAGGGCGCAGTGCGGATCTGGCTGTGTCGACTCGCCCACGGGAGACGGGCAGGCAGGGCGCAGTGCGGATCTGGCTGTGTCCACCCACCCACGGGAGACGGGCAGGCAAGGCGCAGTGCGGATCTGGCTGTGTCCACTCGCCCACGGGAGACGGGCAGGCAGGGTACAATGCGGATATGACTGTGTCCACTCACCCACGGGAGACGGGTAGGCAGGGCGCAGTGCGTATCTGGCTGTGTCCACTCACCCACGGGAGACGGGCAGGCAGGGCGCAGTGCGGATCTGGCTGTGTCCACTCACCAACGGGAGACGGGCAGGCAGGGCGCAGTGCGGATCTGGTTGTGTCAACTCACCCACGGGAGACGGGCAGGCAGGGCGCAGTGCGTATCTGGCTGTGTCCACTCACCCACGGGAGACGGGCAGGCAGGGCGCAGTGCGGATCTGGCTGTGTCCACTCGCCCACGGGAGACGGGCAGGCAGGGCGCAGTGCGGATCTCGCTGTGTCCACTCACCCTCGGGAGACGGGCAGGCAGGGCGCAGTGCTGATCTGGCTGTGTCCACTCACCCACGGGAGACGGGAAGGCAGGGCACAGTGCGTATCTGGCTGTGTCCACTCACCCACGGGAGACGGGTAGGCAGGGCGCAGTGCGGATCTCGCTGTGTCCACTCACCCATGGCAGACGGTCAGGCAGGGCGCAGTGCGGATCTGGCTGTGTCCACTCACCCACGGCAGACGGGAAGGCAGGGCGCAGTGCGGATCTGGCTGTGTCCACTCGCCCACGGGAGACGGGCAGGCAGGGCGCAGTGCGGATCTGGCTGTGTCCACTCACCCACGGCAGACGGGCAGGCAGGGCGCAGTGCGGATCTGGCTGTGTCCAATCACTGACGGAAGACGGGCAGGCAAGACGCAGTGCGGATCTGGCTGTGTCCACTCACCCACGGGAGACGGGCAGGCAGGGCGCAGTGCGGATCTGGCTGTGTCCACTCACCCACGGGAGACGGGCAGGCTGGGCGCAGTGCGGATCTGGCTGTGTCCACTCACCCACAGGAGACGGGAAGGCAGGGCGCAGTGCGGATCTGGCTGTGTCCACTCACCCACGGGAGACTGGCAGGCGGGGCGCAGTGCGGATCTCGCTGTGTCCATTCACCCACGGCAGACGGTCAGGCAGGGCGCAGTGCGGATCTGGCTGTGTCCACTCACCCACGGCAGACGGGCAGGCAGGGCGCAGTGCGGATCTGGCTGTGTCCGCTCGCCCACGGGAGACGGGCAGGCAGGGCGCAGTGCGGATCTGGCTGTGTCCACTCACCCACGGCAGGCGGTCAGGCAGGGCGCAGTGCGGATCTGGCTGTGTCCACTCACCCACGGCAGACGGTCAGGCAGGGCGCAGTGCGGATCTGGCTGTGTCCACTCGCCCACGGCAGGCGGTCAGGCAGGGTGCAGTGCGGATCTGGCTGTGTCCACGCACCCACAGCATGCGGTCAGCCAGGGCGCAGTGCGGATCTGGCTGTGTCCACTCACCCAGGGCAGGCGCTCAGGCAGAGTGCAGTGCGGATCTGGCTGTGTCCACTCACCCAGGGGAGACGGGCAGGCAAGGCGCAGTGTGGACCTGGCTGTGTCCACTCACCCACGGGAGACGGGCAGAGAGTGTGCTGTGTGGATATGGCTATGTCCACTGACCCACGGCAGACGGGCAGGCAGGGCGCAGTGCAGATCTGGCTATGTCCACTCACCCACGGCAGACGGGCAGGCAGGGTTCAGTGCGGAACTGGCTGTGTCCACTCACCCACGGGAGACGGGCAGGCAGGGCGCAGTGCGGATCTGGCTGTGTCCACTCACCAACGTGAGTCGGGCAGGCAAGGCGCAGTGCGGATCTGGCTGTGTCCACTCACCCACGGGAGACGGCCAGGCAGGGCGCAGTGCGGATCCAGCTGTGTCCACTCACCCACGGGAGATGGGCAGAGACGGTGCTGTGTGGATCTGGCTATGTCCACTGACCCACGGCAGATGGGCAGGCAGGGTACAGTACGGATCTGGCTATGTCCACTCACCCACGGCAGGCGGTCAGACAGGGCGCGGTGCGGATCTGGCTGTGTCCACTCACCCACGGCAGACGGTCAGGCAGGGCGCAGTGCGGATCTGGCTGTGTCCACTCACCCACGGGAGACGGGCAGGCAGCACGCAGTGCGGATCTGGCTGTTTCCACTCGCCAACGGCAGACGGGTAGGCAGGGCGCAGTGCGGATCTGGCTGTGTCCACTCACCCACGTCAGACGGTCAGACAGGGTGCAGTGCGGATCTGGCTGTGTCCACTCACCACGGGAGACGGGCAGGCAGGGCGCAGTGCGGATCTGGCTGTGTCCACTCAACCAAGTGAGACGGGCAGGCAAGGCTCAGTGCGGATATGGCTGTGTCCACTCACCCACGGGAGACGGGCAGGCAGGGCGCAGTGCGGATCTGGCTGTGTCCACTCACCCACGGGAGACGGGCAGGCAGGGCGCAGTGCGGATCTGGCTGTGTCCACTCACCCACGGGAGACGGGCAGGCAAGGCTCAGTGCAGATCTGGCTATGTCCATTCACCCACGGGAGACGGGCAGGCAGGGCGCAGTGCGGATCTGGCTGTGTCCACTCACCCACGGGAGACGGGCAGGCAGGGCGCAGTGTGGATCTCACTGTGTCCACTCACCCACGGCAGACGGTCAGGCAGGGCGCAGTGCGGATCTGGCTGTGTCCACTCACCCACGGCAGACGGGCAGGCAGGGCGCAGTGCGGATCTGGCTGTGTCCAATCACTGACGGAAGACGGGCAGGCAAGACGCAGTGCGGATCTGGCTGTGTCCACTCACCCACGGGAGACGGGCAGGCAGGGCGCAGTGCGGATCTGGCTGTGTCCACTCACCCACGGCAGGCGGTCAGGCAGGGCGCAGTGCGGATCTGGCTGTGTCCACTCACCCACGGCAGACGGTCAGGCAGGGCGCAGTGCGGATCTGGCTGTGTCCACTCGCCCACGGCAGGCGGTCAGGCAGGGTGCAGTGCGGATCTGGCTGTGTCCACGCACCCACAGCATGCGGTCAGCCAGGGCGCAGTGCGGATCTGGCTGTGTCCACTCACCCAGGGCAGGCGCTCAGGCAGAGTGCAGTGCGGATCTGGCTGTGTCCACTCACCCAGGGGAGACGGGCAGGCAAGGCGCAGTGTGGACCTGGCTGTGTCCACTCACCCACGGGAGACGGGCAGAGAGTGTGCTGTGTGGATATGGCTATGTCCACTGACCCACGGCAGACGGGCAGGCAGGGCGCAGTGCAGATCTGGCTGTGTCCACTCACCCACGGCAGACGGGCAGGCAGGGTTCAGTGCGGAACTGGCTGTGTCCACTCACCCACGGGAGACGGGCAGGCAGGGCGCAGTGCGGATCTGGCTGTGTCCACTCACCAACGTGAGTCGGGCAGGCAAGGCGCAGTGCGGATCTGGCTGTGTCCACTCACCCACGGGAGACGGCCAGGCAGGGCGCAGTGCGGATCCAGCTGTGTCCACTCACCCACGGGAGATGGGCAGAGACGGTGCTGTGTGGATCTGGCTATGTCCACTGACCCACGGCAGATGGGCAGGCAGGGTACAGTACGGATCTGGCTGTGTCCACTCACCCACGGCAGGCGGTCAGACAGGGCGCGGTGCGGATCTGGCTGTGTCCACTCACCCACGGCAGACGGTCAGGCAGGGCGCAGTGCGGATCTGGCTGTGTCCACTCACCCACGGGAGACGGGCAGGCAGCACGCAGTGCGGATCTGGCTGTTTCCACTCGCCAACGGCAGACGGGTAGGCAGGGCGCAGTGCGGATCTGGCTGTGTCCACTCACCCACGTCAGACGGTCAGACAGGGTGCAGTGCGGATCTGGCTGTGTCCACTCACCACGGGAGACGGGCAGGCAGGGCGCAGTGCGGATCTGGCTGTGTCCACTCACCCAAGTGAGACGGGCAGGCAAGGCTCAGTGCGGATATGGCTGTGTCCACTCACCCACGGGAGACGGGCAGGCAGGGCGCAGTGCGGATCTGGCTGTGTCCACTCACCCACGGGAGACGGGCAGGCAGGGCGCAGTGCGGATCTGGCTGTGTCCACTCACCCACGGGAGACGGGCAGGCAAGGCTCAGTGCAGATCTGGCTATGTCCATTCACCCTCGGGAGACGGGCAGGCAGGGCGCAGTGCGGATCTGGCTGTGTCCACTCACCCACGGGAGACGGGCAGGCAGGGCGCAGTGTGGATCTCGCTGTGTCCACTCACCCACGGCAGACGGTCAGGCAGGGCGCAGTGCGGATCTGGCTGTGTCCACTCACCCACGGCAGACGGGCAGGCAGGGCGCAGTGCGGATCTGGCTGTGTCCAATCACTGACGGAAGACGGGCAGGCAAGACGCAGTGCGGATCTGGCTGTGTCCACTCACCCACGGGAGACGGGCAGGCAGGGCGCAGTGCGGATCTGGCTGTGTCCACTCACCCACGGGAGACGGGCAGGCAGGGCGCAGTGCGGATCTGGCTGTGTCAAGTCACCCACGGGAGACGGGCAGGCAGGGCGCAGTGCGGATCCGGCTGTGTCCACTCACCCACGGGAGACGGGCAGAGTCGGTGCTGTGTGGATCTGGCTATGTCCACTGACCCACGGCAGACGGGCAGGCAGGGCGCAGTACGGATCTGGTGTGTCCACTCTCCCACGGCAGGCGGTCAGGCAGGGTACAATGCGAATCTGGCTGTGTCCACTCACCCACGGGAGACGGGCAGGCAGGGCGCAGTGCGGATCTGGCTGTGTCCACTCACCCACGGGAGACGGGCAGGCAGGGCGCAGTGCGGATCTGGCTGTGTCCACTCACCCACGGGAGACGGGCAGGCTGGGCGCAGTGCGGATCTGGCTGTGTCCACTCACCCACGGGAGACGGGAAGGCAGGGCGCAGTGCGGATCTGGCTGTGTCCACTCACCCACGGCAGGCGGTCAGGCAGGGCGCAGTGCGGATCTGGCTGTGTCCACTCGCCCACGGGAGACGGGCACGCAGGGCGCAGTTCGGATCTGGCTGTGTCCACTCACCCACGGCAGGCGGTCAGGCAGGGTGCAGTGCGGATCTGGCTGTGTCCACGCACCCACAGCATGCGGTCAGCCAGGGCGCAGTGCGGATCTGGCTGTGTCCACTCACCCACGGCAGGCGCTCAGGCAGAGCGCAGTGCGGATCTGGCTGTGTCCACTCACCCAGGGGAGACGGGCAGGCAAGGCGCAGTCTGGACCTGGCTGTGTCCACTCACCCACGGGAGACGGGCAGAGAGTGTGCTGTGTGGATATGGCTATTTCCACTGACCCACGGCAGACGGGCAGGCAGGGCGCAGTGCAGATCTGGCTGTGTCCACTCACCCACGGCAGACGGTCAGGCAGGGTGCAGTGCGGATCTGGCTGTGTCCACTCACCCACGGGAGACGGGCAGGCAGGGCGCAGTGCGGATCTGGCTGTGTCCACTCACCAACGTGAGTCGGGCAGGCAAGGCGCAGTGCGGATCTGGCTGTGTCCACTCACCCACGGGAGACGGGTAGGCAGGGCGCAGTGCGGATCTGGCTGTGTCCACTCACCAACGTGATTCGGGCAGGCAAGGCGCAGTGCGGATCTGGCTGTGTCCACTCACCCACGGGAGACGGGCAGGCAGGGCGCAGTGTGGATCCGGCTGTGTCCACTCACCCACGGGAGATGGGCAGAGACGGTGCTGTGTGGATCTGGCTATGTCCACTGACCCACGGCAGATGGGCAGGCAGGGTACAGTACGGATCTGGCTGTGTCCACTCACCCACGGCAGACGGTCAGGCAGGGCGCAGTGAGGATCTGGCTGTGTCCACTCACCCACGGCAGACGGGCAGGCAGGGCGCAGTGCGGATCTGGCTGTGTCCACTCGCCCACGGCAGGCGGTCAGGCAGGGCGCAGTGCGGATCTGGCTGTCTCCCCTCACCCACGGCAGGCGGTCAGGCAGGGCGCAGTGCGGATCTGGCTGTGTCCACTCACCCACGGCAGACGGTCAGGCAGGGCGCAGTGCGGATCTGGCTGTGTCCACTCACGCACGGCAGACGGTCAGGCAGGGCGCAGTGCGGATCTGGCTGTGTCCACTCTCCCACGGGAGACGGGCAGGCAGGGCGCAGTGCGGATCTGGCTGTGTCCACTCACCCACGGGAGATGGGCAGGCAAGGCGCAGTGCGGATCTGGCTGTGGCCACTCACCCATGGGAGACGGGCAGAGACGGTGCTGTGTGGATCTGGCTATGTCCAATGACCCACGGCAGACGGGCAGGCAGGGCGCAGTGCGGATCTGGCTGTGTCGACTCGCCCACGGGAGACGGGCAGGCAGGGCGCAGTGCGGATCTGGCTGTGTCCACCCACCCACGGGAGACGGGCAGGCAAGGCGCAGTGCGGATCTGGCTGTGTCCACTCGCCCACGGGAGACGGGCAGGCAGGGTACAATGCGGATATGACTGTGTCCACTCACCCACGGGAGACGGGTAGGCAGGGCGCAGTGCGTATCTGGCTGTGTCCACTCACCCACGGGAGACGGGCAGGCAGGGCGCAGTGCGGATCTGGCTGTGTCCACTCACCAACGGGAGACGGGCAGGCAGGGCGCAGTGCGGATCTGGTTGTGTCAACTCACCCACGGGAGACGGGCAGGCAGGGCGCAGTGCGTATCTGGCTGTGTCCACTCACCCACGGGAGACGGGCAGGCAAGGCGCAGTGCGGATCTGGCTGTGTCCACTCGCCCACGGGAGACGGGCAGGCAGGGCGCAGTGCGGATCTCGCTGTGTCCACTCACCCTCGGGAGACGGGCAGGCAGGGCGCAGTGCTGATCTGGCTGTGTCCACTCACCCACGGGAGACGGGAAGGCAGGGCACAGTGCGTATCTGGCTGTGTCCACTCACCCACGGGAGACGGGTAGGCAGGGCGCAGTGCGGATCTCGCTGTGTCCACTCACCCATGGCAGACGGTCAGGCAGGGCGCAGTGCGGATCTGGCTGTGTCCACTCACCCACGGCAGACGGGAAGGCAGGGCGCAGTGCGGATCTGGCTGTGTCCACTCGCCCACGGGAGACGGGCAGGCAGGGCGCAGTGCGGATCTGGCTGTGTCCACTCACCCACGGCAGGCGGTCAGGCAGGGCGCAGTGCGGATCTGGCTGTGTCCACTCACCCACGGCAGACGGTCAGGCAGGGCGCAGTGCCGATCTGGCTGTGTCCACTCACCCACGGCAGGCGGTCAGGCAGGGTGCAGTGCGGATCTGGCTGTGTCCACGCACCCACAGCATGAGGTCAGCCAGAGCGCAGTGCTGATCTGGCTGTGTCCACTCATCCACGGCAGGCGCTCAGGCAGAGCGCAGTGCGGATCTGGCTGTGTCCACTCACCCAGGGGAGACGGGCAGGCAAGGCGCAGTGTGGACCTGGCTGTGTCCACTCACCCACGGGAGACGGGCAGAGAGTGTGCTGTGTGGATATGGCTATGTCCACTGACCCACGGCAGACGGGCAGGCAGGGCGCAGTGCAGATCTGGCTGTGTCCACTCACCCACGGCAGACGGGCAGGCAGGGTGCAGTGCGGATCTGGCTGTGTCCACTCACCCACGGGAGACGGGCAGGCAGGGCGCAGTGCGGATCTGGCTGTGTCCACTCACCAACGTGAGTCGGGCAGGCAAGGCGCAGTGCGGATCTGGCTGTGTCCACTCACCCAAGGGAGACGGCCAGGCAGGGCGCAGTGCGGATCCGGCTGTGTCCACTCACCCACGGGAGATGGGCAGAGACGGTGCTGTGTGGATCTGGCTATGTCCACTGACCCACGGCAGACGGGCAGGCAGGGTACAGTACGGATCTGGCTGTGTCCACTCACCCACGGCAGGCGGTCAGACAGGGCGCGGTGCAGATCTGGCTGTGTCCACTCACCCACGGCAGACGGTCAGGCAGGGCGCAGTGCGGATCTGGCTGTGTCCACTCACCCACGGGAGACGGGCAGGCAACACGCAGTGCGGATCCGGCTGTGTCCACTCACCCACGGGAGACGGGCAGGCAGGGCGCAGTGCGGATCTGGCTGTTTCCACTCGCCAACGGCAGACGGGCAGGCAGGGCGCAGTGCGGATCTGGCTGTGTCCACTCACCCACGTCAGACGGTCAGACAGGGTGCAGTGCGGATCTGGCTGTGTCCACTCACCACGGGAGACGGGCAGGCAGGGCGCAGTGCGGATCTGGCTGTGTCCACTCACCCAAGTGAGACGGGCAGGCAAGGCTCAGTGCGGATATGGCTGTGTCCACTCACCCACGGGAGACGGGCAGGCAGGGCGCAGTGCGGATCTGGCTGTGTCCACTCACCCACGGGAGACGGGCAGGCAGGGCGCAGTGCGGATCTGGCTGTGTCCACTCACCCACGGGAGACGGGCAGGCAAGGCTCAGTGCAGATCTGGCTATGTCCACTCACCCACGGGAGACGGGCAGGCAGGGCGCAGTGCGGATCTGGCTGTGTCCACTCACCAACGGGAGACTGGCAGGCAGGGCGCAGTGTGGATCTCGCTGTGTCCACTCACCCACGGCAGACGGTCAGGCAGGGCGCAGTGCGGATCTGGCTGTGTCCACTCACCCACGGCAGACGGGCAGGCAGGGCGCAGTGCGGATCTGGCTGTGTCCAATCACTGACGGAAGACGGGCAGGCAAGACGCAGTGCGGATCTGGCTGTGTCCACTCACCCACGGGAGACGGGCAGGCAGGGCGCAGTGCGGATCTGGCTGTGTCCACTCACCCACGGGAGACGGGCAGGCTGGGCGCAGTGCGGATCTGGCTGTGTCCACTCACCCACAGGAGACGGGAAGGCAGGGCGCAGTGCGGATCTGGCTGTGTCCACTCACCCACGGGAGACTGGCAGGCGGGGCGCAGTGCGGATCTCGCTGTGTCCATTCACCCACGGCAGACGGTCAGGCAGGGCGCAGTGCGGATCTGGCTGTGTCCACTCACCCACGGCAGACGGGCAGGCAGGGCGCAGTGCGGATCTGGCTGTGTCCGCTCGCCCACGGGAGACGGGCAGGCAGGGCGCAGTGCGGATCTGGCTGTGTCCACTCACCCACGGCAGGCGGTCAGGCAGGGCGCAGTGCGGATCTGGCTGTGTCCACTCACCCACGGCAGACGGTCAGGCAGGGCGCAGTGCGGATCTGGCTGTGTCCACTCGCCCACGGCAGGCGGTCAGGCAGGGTGCAGTGCGGATCTGGCTGTGTCCACGCACCCACAGCATGCGGTCAGCCAGGGCGCAGTGCGGATCTGGCTGTGTCCACTCACCCAGGGCAGGCGCTCAGGCAGAGTGCAGTGCGGATCTGGCTGTGTCCACTCACCCAGGGGAGACGGGCAGGCAAGGCGCAGTGTGGACCTGGCTGTGTCCACTCACCCACGGGAGACGGGCAGAGAGTGTGCTGTGTGGATATGGCTATGTCCACTGACCCACGGCAGACGGGCAGGCAGGGCGCAGTGCAGATCTGGCTATGTCCACTCACCCACGGCAGACGGGCAGGCAGGGTTCAGTGCGGAACTGGCTGTGTCCACTCACCCACGGGAGACGGGCAGGCAGGGCGCAGTGCGGATCTGGCTGTGTCCACTCACCAACGTGAGTCGGGCAGGCAAGGCGCAGTGCGGATCTGGCTGTGTCCACTCACCCACGGGAGACGGCCAGGCAGGGCGCAGTGCGGATCCAGCTGTGTCCACTCACCCACGGGAGATGGGCAGAGACGGTGCTGTGTGGATCTGGCTATGTCCACTGACCCACGGCAGATGGGCAGGCAGGGTACAGTACGGATCTGGCTGTGTCCACTCACCCACGGCAGGCGGTCAGACAGGGCGCGGTGCGGATCTGGCTGTGTCCACTCACCCACGGCAGACGGTCAGGCAGGGCGCAGTGCGGATCTGGCTGTGTCCACTCACCCACGGGAGACGGGCAGGCAGCACGCAGTGCGGATCTGGCTGTTTCCACTCGCCAACGGCAGACGGGTAGGCAGGGCGCAGTGCGGATCTGGCTGTGTCCACTCACCCACGTCAGACGGTCAGACAGGGTGCAGTGCGGATCTGGCTGTGTCCACTCACCACGGGAGACGGGCAGGCAGGGCGCAGTGCGGATCTGGCTGTGTCCACTCAACCAAGTGAGACGGGCAGGCAAGGCTCAGTGCGGATATGGCTGTGTCCACTCACCCACGGGAGACGGGCAGGCAGGGCGCAGTGCGGATCTGGCTGTGTCCACTCACCCACGGGAGACGGGCAGGCAGGGCGCAGTGCGGATCTGGCTGTGTCCACTCACCCACGGGAGACGGGCAGGCAAGGCTCAGTGCAGATCTGGCTATGTCCATTCACCCACGGGAGACGGGCAGGCAGGGCGCAGTGCGGATCTGGCTGTGTCCACTCACCCACGGGAGACGGGCAGGCAGGGCGCAGTGTGGATCTCGCTGTGTCCACTCACCCACGGCAGACGGTCAGGCAGGGCGCAGTGCAGATCTGGCTGTGTCCACTCACCCACGGCAGACGGGCAGGCAGGGCGCAGTGCGGATCTGGCTGTGTCCAATCACTGACGGAAGACGGGCAGGCAAGACGCAGTGCGGATCTGGCTGTGTCCACTCACCCACGGGAGACGGGCAGGCAGGGCGCAGTGCGGATCTGGCTGTGTCCACTCACCCACGGCAGGCGGTCAGGCAGGGCGCAGTGCGGATCTGGCTGTGTCCAATCACCCACGGCAGACGGTCAGGCAGGGCGCAGTGCGGATCTGGCTGTGTCCACTCGCCCACGGCAGGCGGTCAGGCAGGGTGCAGTGCGGATCTGGCTGTGTCCACGCACCCACAGCATGCGGTCAGCCAGGGCGCAGTGCGGATCTGGCTGTGTCCACTCACCCAGGGCAGGCGCTCAGGCAGAGTGCAGTGCGGATCTGGCTGTGTCCACTCACCCAGGGGAGACGGGCAGGCAAGGCGCAGTGTGGACCTGGCTGTGTCCACTCACCCACGGGAGACGGGCAGAGAGTGTGCTGTGTGGATATGGCTATGTCCACTGACCCACGGCAGACGGGCAGGCAGGGCGCAGTGCAGATCTGGCTGTGTCCACTCACCCACGGCAGACGGGCAGGCAGGGTTCAGTGCGGAACTGGCTGTGTCCACTCACCCACGGGAGACGGGCAGGCAGGGCGCAGTGCGGATCTGGCTGTGTCCACTCACCAACGTGAGTCGGGCAGGCAAGGCGCAGTGCGGATCTGGCTGTGTCCACTCACCCACGGGAGACGGCCAGGCAGGGCGCAGTGCGGATCCAGCTGTGTCCACTCACCCACGGGAGATGGGCAGAGACGGTGCTGTGTGGATCTGGCTATGTCCACTGACCCACGGCAGATGGGCAGGCAGGGTACAGTACGGATCTGGCTGTGTCCACTCACCCACGGCAGGCGGTCAGACAGGGCGCGGTGCGGATCTGGCTGTGTCCACTCACCCACGGCAGACGGTCAGGCAGGGCGCAGTGCGGATCTGGCTGTGTCCACTCACCCACGGGAGACGGGCAGGCAGCACGCAGTGCGGATCTGGCTGTTTCCACTCGCCAACGGCAGACGGGTAGGCAGGGCGCAGTGCGGATCTGGCTGTGTCCACTCACCCACGTCAGACGGTCAGACAGGGTGCAGTGCGGATCTGGCTGTGTCCACTCACCACGGGAGACGGGCAGGCAGGGCGCAGTGCGGATCTGGCTGTGTCCACTCACCCAAGTGAGACGGGCAGGCAAGGCTCAGTGCGGATATGGCTGTGTCCACTCACCCACGGGAGACGGGCAGGCAGGGCGCAGTGCGGATCTGGCTGTGTCCACTCACCCACGGGAGACGGGCAGGCAGGGCGCAGTGCGGATCTGGCTGTGTCCACTCACCCACGGGAGACGGGCAGGCAAGGCTCAGTGCAGATCTGGCTATGTCCATTCACCCACGGGAGACGGGCAGGCAGGGCGCAGTGCGGATCTGGCTGTGTCCACTCACCCACGGGAGACGGGCAGGCAGGGCGCAGTGTGGATCTCGCTGTGTCCACTCACCCACGGCAGACGGTCAGGCAGGGCGCAGTGCGGATCTGGCTGTGTCCACTCACCCACGGCAGACGGGCAGGCAGGGCGCAGTGCGGATCTGGCTGTGTCCAATCACTGACGGAAGACGGGCAGGCAAGACGCAGTGCGGATCTGGCTGTGTCCACTCACCCACGGGAGACGGGCAGGCAGGGCGCAGTGCGGATCTGGCTGTGTCCACTCACCCACGGGAGACGGGCAGGCAGGGCGCAGTGCGGATCTGGCTGTGTCAAGTCACCCACGGGAGACGGGCAGGCAGGGCGCAGTGCGGATCCGGCTGTGTCCACTCACCCACGGGAGACGGGCAGAGTCGGTGCTGTGTGGATCTGGCTATGTCCACTGACCCACGGCAGACGGGCAGGCAGGGCGCAGTACGGATCTGGTGTGTCCACTCTCCCACGGCAGGCGGTCAGGCAGGGTACAATGCGAATCTGGCTGTGTCCACTCACCCACGGGAGACGGGCAGGCAGGGCGCAGTGCGGATCTGGCTGTGTCCACTCACCCACGGGAGACGGGCAGGCAGGGCGCAGTGCGTATCTGTCTGTGTCCACTCACCCACGGGAGACGGGCAGGCTGGGCGCAGTGCGGATCTGGCTGTGTCCACTCACCCACGGGAGACGGGAAGGCAGGGCGCAGTGCGGATCTGGCTGTGTCCACTCACCCACGGCAGGCGGTCAGGCAGGGCGCAGTGCGGATCTGGCTGTGTCCACTCGCCCACGGGAGACGGGCACGCAGGGCGCAGTGCGGATCTGGATGTGTCCACTCACCCACGGCAGGCAGTCAGGCAGGGCGCAGTGCGGATCTGGCTGTGTCCACTCACCCACGGCAGAGGGTCAGGCAGGGCGCAGTTCGGATCTGGCTGTGTCCACTCACCCACGGCAGGCGGTCAGGCAGGGTGCAGTGCGGATCTGGCTGTGTCCACGCACCCACAGCATGCGGTCAGCCAGGGCGCAGTGCGGATCTGGCTGTGTCCACTCACCCACGGCAGGCGCTCAGGCAGAGCGCAGTGCGGATCTGGCTGTGTCCACTCACCCAGGGGAGACGGGCAGGCAAGGCGCAGTGTGGACCTGGCTGTGTCCACTCACCCACGGGAGACGGGCAGAGAGTGTGCTGTGTG
This sequence comes from Microcebus murinus, assembly GCF_040939455.1. Taxonomy (NCBI): domain Eukaryota; kingdom Metazoa; phylum Chordata; class Mammalia; order Primates; family Cheirogaleidae; genus Microcebus; species Microcebus murinus. Next base: position 611,699 of record NC_134123.1, on the reverse strand, counting down.
GATATGGCTATGTCCACTGACCCACGGCAGACGGGCAGGCAGGGCGCAGTGCAGATCTGGCTGTGTCCACTCACCCACGGCAGACGGTCAGGCAGGGTGCAGTGCGGATCTGGCTGTGTCCACTCACCCACGGGAGACGGGCAGGCAGGGCGCAGTGCGGATCTGGCTGTGTCCACTCACCAACGTGAGTCGGGCAGGCAAGGCGCAGTGCGGATCTGGCTGTGTCCACTCACCCACGGGAGACGGGTAGGCAGGGCGCAGTGCGGATCTGGCTGTGTCCACTCACCAACGTGATTCGGGCAGGCAAGGCGCAGTGCGGATCTGGCTGTGTCCACTCACCCACGGGAGACGGGCAGGCAGGGCGCAGTGTGGATCCGGCTGTGTCCACTCACCCACGGGAGATGGGCAGAGACGGTGCTGTGTGGATCTGGCTATGTCCACTGACCCACGGCAGATGGGCAGGCAGGGTACAGTACGGATCTGGCTGTGTCCACTCACCCACGGCAGACGGTCAGGCAGGGCGCAGTGAGGATCTGGCTGTGTCCACTCACCCACGGCAGACGGGCAGGCAGGGCGCAGTGCGGATCTGGCTGTGTCCACTCGCCCACGGCAGGCGGTCAGGCAGGGCGCAGTGCGGATCTGGCTGTCTCCCCTCACCCACGGCAGGCGGTCAGGCAGGGCGCAGTGCGGATCTGGCTGTGTCCACTCACCCACGGCAGACGGTCAGGCAGGGCGCAGTGCGGATCTGGCTGTGTCCACTCACGCACGGCAGACGGTCAGGCAGGGCGCAGTGCGGATCTGGCTGTGTCCACTCTCCCACGGGAGACGGGCAGGCAGGGCGCAGTGCGGATCTGGCTGTGTCCACTCACCCACGGGAGATGGGCAGGCAAGGCGCAGTGCGGATCTGGCTGTGGCCACTCACCCATGGGAGACGGGCAGAGACGGTGCTGTGTGGATCTGGCTATGTCCAATGACCCACGGCAGACGGGCAGGCAGGGCGCAGTGCGGATCTGGCTGTGTCGACTCGCCCACGGGAGACGGGCAGGCAGGGCGCAGTGCGGATCTGGCTGTGTCCACCCACCCACGGGAGACGGGCAGGCAAGGCGCAGTGCGGATCTGGCTGTGTCCACTCGCCCACGGGAGACGGGCAGGCAGGGTACAATGCGGATATGACTGTGTCCACTCACCCACGGGAGACGGGTAGGCAGGGCGCAGTGCGTATCTGGCTGTGTCCACTCACCCACGGGAGACGGGCAGGCAGGGCGCAGTGCGGATCTGGCTGTGTCCACTCACCAACGGGAGACGGGCAGGCAGGGCGCAGTGCGGATCTGGTTGTGTCAACTCACCCACGGGAGACGGGCAGGCAGGGCGCAGTGCGTATCTGGCTGTGTCCACTCACCCACGGGAGACGGGCAGGCAAGGCGCAGTGCGGATCTGGCTGTGTCCACTCGCCCACGGGAGACGGGCAGGCAGGGCGCAGTGCGGATCTCGCTGTGTCCACTCACCCTCGGGAGACGGGCAGGCAGGGCGCAGTGCTGATCTGGCTGTGTCCACTCACCCACGGGAGACGGGAAGGCAGGGCACAGTGCGTATCTGGCTGTGTCCACTCACCCACGGGAGACGGGTAGGCAGGGCGCAGTGCGGATCTCGCTGTGTCCACTCACCCATGGCAGACGGTCAGGCAGGGCGCAGTGCGGATCTGGCTGTGTCCACTCACCCACGGCAGACGGGAAGGCAGGGCGCAGTGCGGATCTGGCTGTGTCCACTCGCCCACGGGAGACGGGCAGGCATGGCGCAGTGCGGATCTGGCTGTGTCCACTCACCCACGGCAGGCGGTCAGGCAGGGCGCAGTGCGGATCTGGCTGTGTCCACTCACCCACGGCAGACGGTCAGGCAGGGCGCAGTGCCGATCTGGCTGTGTCCACTCACCCACGGCAGGCGGTCAGGCAGGGTGCAGTGCGGATCTGGCTGTGTCCACGCACCCACAGCATGAGGTCAGCCAGAGCGCAGTGCTGATCTGGCTGTGTCCACTCATCCACGGCAGGCGCTCAGGCAGAGCGCAGTGCGGATCTGGCTGTGTCCACTCACCCAGGGGAGACGGGCAGGCAAGGCGCAGTGTGGACCTGGCTGTGTCCACTCACCCACGGGAGACGGGCAGAGAGTGTGCTGTGTGGATATGGCTATGTCCACTGACCCACGGCAGACGGGCAGGCAGGGCGCAGTGCAGATCTGGCTGTGTCCACTCACCCACGGCAGACGGGCAGGCAGGGTGCAGTGCGGATCTGGCTGTGTCCACTCACCCACGGGAGACGGGCAGGCAGGGCGCAGTGCGGATCTGGCTGTGTCCACTCACCAACGTGAGTCGGGCAGGCAAGGCGCAGTGCGGATCTGGCTGTGTCCACTCACCCAAGGGAGACGGCCAGGCAGGGCGCAGTGCGGATCCGGCTGTGTCCACTCACCCACGGGAGATGGGCAGAGACGGTGCTGTGTGGATCTGGCTATGTCCACTGACCCACGGCAGACGGGCAGGCAGGGTACAGTACGGATCTGGCTGTGTCCACTCACCCACGGCAGGCGGTCAGACAGGGCGCGGTGCGGATCTGGCTGTGTCCACTCACCCACGGCAGACGGTCAGGCAGGGCGCAGTGCGGATCTGGCTGTGTCCACTCACCCACGGGAGACGGGCAGGCAGCACGCAGTGCGGATCCGGCTGTGTCCACTCACCCACGGGAGACGGGCAGGCAGGGCGCAGTGCGGATCTGGCTGTTTCCACTCGCCAACGGCAGACGGGCAGGCAGGGCGCAGTGCGGATCTGGCTGTGTCCACTCACCCACGTCAGACGGTCAGACAGGGTGCAGTGCGGATCTGGCTGTGTCCACTCACCACGGGAGACGGGCAGGCAGGGCGCAGTGCGGATTTGGCTGTGTCCACTCACCCAAGTGAGACGGGCAGGCAAGGCTCAGTGCGGATATGGCTGTGTCCACTCACCCACGGGAGACGGGCAGGCAGGGCGCAGTGCGGATCTGGCTGTGTCCACTCACCCACGGGAGACGGGCAGGCAGGGCGCAGTGCGGATCTGGCTGTGTCCACTCACCCACGGGAGACGGGCAGGCAAGGCTCAGTGCAGATCTGGCTATGTCCACTCACCCACGGGAGACGGGCAGGCAGGGCGCAGTGCGGATCTGGCTGTGTCCACTCACCAACGGGAGACTGGCAGGCAGGGCGCAGTGTGGATCTCGCTGTGTCCACTCACCCACGGCAGACGGTCAGGCAGGGCGCAGTGCGGATCTGGCTGTGTCCACTCACCCACGGCAGACGGGCAGGCAGGGCGCAGTGCGGATCTGGCTGTGTCCAATCACTGACGGAGGACGGGCAGGCAAGACCCAGTGCGGATCTGGCTGTGTCCACTCACCCACGGGAGACGGGCAGGCAGGGCGCAGTGCGGATCTGGCTGTGTCCACTCACCCACGGGAGACGGGCAGGCTGGGCGCAGTGCGGATCTGGCTGTGTCCACTCACCCACAGGAGACGGGAAGGCAGGGCGCAGTGCGGATCTGGCTGTGTCCACTCACCCACGGGAGACTGGCAGGCGGGGCGCAGTGCGGATCTCGCTGTGTCCATTCACCCACGGCAGACGGTCAGGCAGGGCGCAGTGCGGATCTGGCTGTGTCCACTCACCCACGGCAGACGGGCAGGCAGGGCGCAGTGCGGATCTGGCTGTGTCCGCTCGCCCACGGGTGACGGGCAGGCAGGGCGCAGTGCGGATCTGGCTGTGTCCACTCACCCACGGCAGGCGGTCAGGCAGGGCGCAGTGCGGATCTGGCTGTGTCCACTCACCCACGGCAGACGGTCAGGCAGGGCGCAGTGCGGATCTGGCTGTGTCCACTCGCCCACGGCAGGCGGTCAGGCAGGGTGCAGTGCGGATCTGGCTGTGTCCACGCACCCACAGCATGCGGTCAGCCAGGGCGCAGTGCGGATCTGGCTGTGTCCACTCACCCAGGGCAGGCGCTCAGGCAGAGTGCAGTGCGGATCTGGCTGTGTCCACTCACCCAGGGGAGACGGGCAGGCAAGGCGCAGTGTGGACCTGGCTGTGTCCACTCACCCACGGGAGACGGGCAGAGAGTGTGCTGTGTGGATATGGCTATGTCCACTGACCCACGGCAGACGGGCAGGCAGGGCGCAGTGCAGATCTGGCTATGTCCACTCACCCACGGCAGACGGGCAGGCAGGGTTCAGTGCGGAACTGGCTGTGTCCACTCACCCACGGGAGACGGGCAGGCAGGGCGCAGTGCGGATCTGGCTGTTTCCACTCGCCAACGGCAGACGGGTAGGCAGGGCGCAGTGCGGATCTGGCTGTGTCCACTCACCCACGTCAGACGGTCAGACAGGGTGCAGTGCGGATCTGGCTGTGTCCACTCACCACGGGAGACGGGCAGGCAGGGCGCAGTGCGGATCTGGCTGTGTCCACTCAACCAAGTGAGACGGGCAGGCAAGGCTCAGTGCGGATATGGCTGTGTCCACTCACCCACGGGAGACGGGCAGGCAGGGCGCAGTGCGGATCTGGCTGTGTCCACTCACCCACGGGAGACGGGCAGGCAGGGCGCAGTGCGGATCTGGCTGTGTCCACTCACCCACGGGAGACGGGCAGGCAAGGCTCAGTGCAGATCTGGCTATGTCCATTCACCCACGGGAGACGGGCAGGCAGGGCGCAGTGCGGATCTGGCTGTGTCCACTCACCCACGGGAGACGGGCAGGCAGGGCGCAGTGTGGATCTCGCTGTGTCCACTCACCCACGGCAGACGGTCAGGCAGGGCGCAGTGCGGATCTGGCTGTGTCCACTCACCCACGGCAGACGGGCAGGCAGGGCGCAGTGCGGATCTGGCTGTGTCCAATCACTGACGGAAGACGGGCAGGCAAGACGCAGTGCGGATCTGGCTGTGTCCACTCACCCACGGGAGACGGGCAGGCAGGGCGCAGTGCGGATCTGGCTGTGTCCACTCACCCACGGCAGGCGGTCAGGCAGGGCGCAGTGCGGATCTGGCTGTGTCCACTCACCCACGGCAGACGGTCAGGCAGGGCGCAGTGCGGATCTGGCTGTGTCCACTCGCCCACGGCAGGCGGTCAGGCAGGGTGCAGTGCGGATCTGGCTGTGTCCACGCACCCACAGCATGCGGTCAGCCAGGGCGCAGTGCGGATCTGGCTGTGTCCACTCACCCAGGGCAGGCGCTCAGGCAGAGTGCAGTGCGGATCTGGCTGTGTCCACTCACCCAGGGGAGACGGGCAGGCAAGGCGCAGTGTGGACCTGGCTGTGTCCACTCACCCACGGGAGACGGGCAGAGAGTGTGCTGTGTGGATATGGCTATGTCCACTGACCCACGGCAGACGGGCAGGCAGGGCGCAGTGCAGATCTGGCTGTGTCCACTCACCCACGGCAGACGGGCAGGCAGGGTTCAGTGCGGAACTGGCTGTGTCCACTCACCCACGGGAGACGGGCAGGCAGGGCGCAGTGCGGATCTGGCTGTGTCCACTCACCAACGTGAGTCGGGCAGGCAAGGCGCAGTGCGGATCTGGCTGTGTCCACTCACCCACGGGAGACGGCCAGGCAGGGCGCAGTGCGGATCCAGCTGTGTCCACTCACCCACGGGAGATGGGCAGAGACGGTGCTGTGTGGATCTGGCTATGTCCACTGACCCACGGCAGATGGGCAGGCAGGGTACAGTACGGATCTGGCTGTGTCCACTCACCCACGGCAGGCGGTCAGACAGGGCGCGGTGCGGATCTGGCTGTGTCCACTCACCCACGGCAGACGGTCAGGCAGGGCGCAGTGCGGATCTGGCTGTGTCCACTCACCCACGGGAGACGGGCAGGCAGCACGCAGTGCGGATCTGGCTGTTTCCACTCGCCAACGGCAGACGGGTAGGCAGGGCGCAGTGCGGATCTGGCTGTGTCCACTCACCCACGTCAGACGGTCAGACAGGGTGCAGTGCGGATCTGGCTGTGTCCACTCACCACGGGAGACGGGCAGGCAGGGCGCAGTGCGGATCTGGCTGTGTCCACTCACCCAAGTGAGACGGGCAGGCAAGGCTCAGTGCGGATATGGCTGTGTCCACTCACCCACGAGAGACGGGCAGGCAGGGCGCAGTGCGGATCTGGCTGTGTCCACTCACCCACGGGAGACGGGCAGGCAGGGCGCAGTGCGGATCTGGCTGTGTCCACTCACCCACGGGAGACGGGCAGGCAAGGCTCAGTGCAGATCTGGCTATGTCCATTCACCCACGGGAGACGGGCAGGCAGGGCGCAGTGCGGATCTGGCTGTGTCCACTCACCCACGGGAGACGGGCAGGCAGGGCGCAGTGTGGATCTCGCTGTGTCCACTCACCCACGGCAGACGGTCAGGCAGGGCGCAGTGCGGATCTGGCTGTGTCCACTCACCCACGGCAGACGGGCAGGCAGGGCGCAGTGCGGATCTGGCTGTGTCCAATCACTGACGGAAGACGGGCAGGCAAGACGCAGTGCGGATCTGGCTGTGTCCACTCACCCACGGGAGACGGGCAGGCAGGGCGCAGTGCGGATCTGGCTGTGTCCACTCACCCACGGGAGACGGGCAGGCTGGGCGCAGTGCGGATCTGGCTGTGTCCACTCACCCACGGGGACGGGAAGGCAGGGCGCAGTGCGGATCTGGCTGTGTCCACTCACCCACGGGAGACTGGCAGGCAGGGCGCAGTGCGGATCTGGCTGTGTCCACTCACCCACGGCAGACGGTCAGGCAGGGCGCAGTGCGGATGTGGCTGTGTCCACTCACCCACGGCAGACGGGCAGGCAGGGCGCAGTGCGGATCTGGCTGTGTCCACTCGCCCACGGGAGACGGGCAGGCAGGGCGCAGTGCGGATCTGGCTGTGTCCACTCACCCACGGCAGGCGGTCAGGCAGGGCGCAGTGCGGATCTGGCTGTGTCCACTCACCCACGGCAGACGGTCAGGCAGGGCGCAGTGCGGATCTGGCTGTGTCCACTCACCCACGGCAGGCGGTCAGGCAGGGTGCAGTGCGGATCTGGCTGTGTCCACACACCCACAGAATGCGGTCAGCCAGGGCGCAGTGCGGATCTGGCTGTGTCCACTCACCCAGGGCAGGCGCTCAGGCAGAGCGCAGTGCGGATCTGGCTGTGTCCATTCACCCAGGGGAGACGGGCAGGCAAGGCGCAGTGTGGACCTGGCTGTGTCCACTCACCCACGGGAGACGGGCAGAGAGTGTGCTGTGTGGATATGGCTATGTCCACTGACCCACGGCAGACGGGCAGGCAGGGCGCAGTGCAGATCTGGCTGTGTCCACTCACCGACGGCAGACGGTCAGGCAGGGTGCAGTGCGGATCTGGCTGTGTCCACTCACCCACGGGAGACGGGCAGGCAGGGCGCAGTGCGGATATGGCTGTGTCCACTCACCAACGTGAGTCGGGCAGGCAAGGCGCAGTGCGGATCTGGCTGTGTCCATTCACCCACGGGAGACGGCCAGGCAGGGTGCAGTGCGGATACAGCTGTGTCCACTCACCCACGGGAGATGGGCAGAGACGGTGCTGTGTGGATCTGGCTATGTCCACTGACCCACGGCAGACGGGCAGGCAGGGTACAGTACGGATCTGGCTGTGTCCACTCACCCACGGCAGGCAGTCAGACAGGGCGCGGTGCGGATCTGGCTGTGTCCACTTACCCACGGCAGACGGGCAGGCAGGGCGCAGTGCGGATCTGGCTGTGTCCACTCACCCACGGGAGACGGGCAGGCAGGGCGCAGTGCGGATCTGGCTGTGTCCACTCACCCACGTGAGACGGGCAGGCAAGGCTCAGTGCGGATATGGCTGTGTCCACTCACCCACGGGAGACGGGCAGGCAGGGCGCAGTGCGGATCTGGCTGTGTCCGCTCACCCACGGGAGACGGGCAAGCAGGGCACAGTGCGGATCTGGCTGTGTCCACTCACCCACGGGAGACGGGCAGGCAAGGCTCAGTGCAGATATGGCTATGTCCACTCACCTACGGGAGACGGGCAGGCAGGGCGCAGTGCGGATCTGGCTGTGTCCACTCACCCAAGGGAGACGGGCAGGCAGGGCGCAGTGTGGATCTCGCTGTGTCCACTCACCCACGGCAGACGGTCAGGCAGGGCGCAGTGCGGATCTGGCTGTGTCCACTCACCCACGGCAGACGGGCAGGCATGGAGCAGTGCGGATCTGGCTGTGTCCACTCACCCACGGCAGACGGGCAGGCAGGGCGCAGTGCGGATCTGGCTGTGTCCACTCGCCCACGGAAGACGGGCAGGTAGGGCGCAGTGCGGATCTGGCTGTGTCCACTCGCCTACGGCAGGCGATCAGTCAGGGCGCAGTGCGGATCTGGCTGTGTCCACTCACCCACGGCAGACGGTCAGGCAGGGCGCAGTGCGGATCTGGCTGTGTCCACTCACCCACGGCAGGCGGTCAGGCAGGGCGCAGTGCGGATCTGGCTGTGTCCACGCACCCATAGCATGCGGTCAGTCAGGGCGCAGTGCGGATCTGGCTGGGTCCACTCACCCACGGGAGAATGGCAGGGCGCAGTGCGGATCTGGCTGTGTCCACTCACCAACGTGAGACGGGCAGGCAAGGCGCAGTGCGGATCCAGCTGTGTCCACTCACCCACGGGAGACGGGCATGCAGGGCGCAGTGCGGAGCCAGCTGTGTCCACTCACCCACGGGAGATGGGCAGAGACTGTGCTGTGTGGATCTGGCTATGTCCACTGACCCACGTCAGACGGGCAGGCAGGGCGCAGTGCGGATCTGGCTGTGTCTACTCACCCACGGCAGGGGTCAGACAGGGTGCAGTGCGGATCTGGCTGTGTCCACTCACCCACGGGAGACGGGCAGGCAGGACGCAGTGCGGATCTGGATGTGTCCACTCACCCACGTGAGACGGGCAGGCAAGGCTCAGTGCGGATCTGGCTGTGTCCACTCACCCACGGGAGACGGGCAGGCAGGGCGCAGTGCGGATCTGGCTGTGTCCACGCACCCACAGCATGCGGTCAGCCAGGGCGCAGTGCAGATCTGGCTGTGTCCACTCACCCACGGCAGGCGCTCAGGCAGAGCGCAGTGCGGATCTGGCTATGTCCACTTACCCACGGCAGACTGTCAGGCAGGGCGCCGTGCGGATCTGTCTATGTCCACTCGCCCACGGCAGACGGGCAGGCAGGGCGCAGTGCGGATCTGGCTGTGTCCACTCGCCCACGGGAGACGGGCAGGCAGGGCGCAGTGCGGATCTGGCTGTGTCCACTTACCCACGGGAGACGGGCAGGCAGGGCGCAGTCGGATCTGGCTGTGTCCACTCACTGACGGAAGACGGGCAGGCAAGACGCAGTGCGGATTTGGCTGTGTCCACTCACCCACGGGAGACGGGCAGGCAGGGCGCAGTGCGGATCTGGCTGTGTCCACTCACCCACGGGAGACGGGCAGGCTGGGCGCAGTGCGGATCTGGTTGTGTCCACTCACCCACGGGACACGGGAAGGCAGGGCGCAGTACGGATCTGGCTGTGTCCACTCACCCACGGCAGGCAGTCAGGCAGGGCGCAGTGCGGATTTGGCTGTGTCCACTCACCCACGGCAGGAGGTCAGGCGGGGGCAGTGCGGATCTGGCTGTGTCCACTCACGCACGGCAGACGGTCAGGCAGGGCGCAGTGCGGATCTGGCTGTTTACACTCTCCCACGGGAGATGGGCAGGCAAGGCGCACTGCGGAACTGGCTGTGTCCACTCACCCACGGGAGACGGGCAGAGACGGTGCTGTGTGGATCTGGCTATGTCCACTGACCCACGGCAGACGGGCAGGCAGGGCGCAGTGCGGATCTGGCTGTGTCGACTCGCCCACGGGAGACGGGCAGGCAGGGCGCAGTGCGGATCTGGCTGTGTACACTCGCCCTCGGGAGACGGGCAGAGACGGTGCTGTGTGGATCTGGCTATGTCCACTGACCCACGGCAGACGGGCAGGCAGGGCGCAGTGCGGATCTGGCTGTGTCGACTCGCCCACGGGAGACGGGCAGGCAGGGCGCAGTGCGGATCTGGCTGTGTCCACTCGCCCACGGGAGACGGGCAGGCAGGGCGCAGTGCGGATCTGGCTGTGTCCACTCACGCACGGCAGGCGGTCAGGCAGGGCGCAGTGCGGATCTGGCTGTGTCCACTCACCCACGGCAGACGGTCAGGCAGGGCGCAGTGCGGATCTGGCTGTGTCCACTCACCCACGGCAGGCGGTCATGCAGGGTGCAGTGCGGATCTGGCTGTGTCCACGCACCCACAGCATGCAGTCAGCCAGGGCGCAGTGCGGATCTGGCTGTGTCCACTCACCCACGGCAGACGGGAAGGCAGGGCGCAGTGCGGATCTGGCTGTGTCCACTCGCCCACGGGAGACGGGCAGGCAGGGCGCAGTGCGGATCTGGCTGTGTCCACTCACGCACGGCAGGCGGTCAGGCAGGGCGCAGTGCGGATCTGGCTGTGTCCACTCACCCACGGCAGACGGTCAGGCAGGGCGCAGTGCGGATCTGGCTGTGTCCACTCACCCACGGCAGGCGGTCAGGCAGGGCGCAGTGTGGATCTGGCTGTGTCCACGCACCCACAGCATGCGGTCAGCCAGGGCGCAGTGCGCATCTGGCTGTGTCCACTCACCCACGGGAGACGGGCAGGGCGCAGTGCGGATTGGGCTGTGTCCACTCACCAACGTTAGACGGGCAGGCAAGGCGCAGTGTGGATCCGGCTATGTCCACTCACCCACGGGAGACGGGCAGGCAGGGCGCAGTGCGGATCTGGCTGTGTCTACTCAACCCACGGCAGACGGGCAGGCAGGGCGCAGTGCGGATCTGGCTGTGTCCACTCGCCAACGGGAGATGGGCAGGCAGGGCGCAGTGCGGATCTGGCTGTGTCCACTCACCCACGGCAGGCGGTCAGGCAGGGCGCAGTGCGGATCTGGCTGTGTCCACTCACCCACGGGAGACGGGCAGGCAGGGCGCAGTGCGGATCTCGCTGTATCCACTCACCCACGGCAGACGGTCAGGCAGGGCGCAGTGCGGATCTGGCTGTGTCCACTCACCCACGGGAGACGGGCAGGCAGGGCGCAGTGCGGATCTGGCTGTGTCCACTCGCCCACGGGAGACGGGCAGGCAGGGCGCAGTGCGGATCTGGCTGTGTACACTCGCCCTCGGGAGACGGGCAGAGACGGTGCTGTGTGGATCTGGCTATGTCCACTGACCCACGGCAGACGGGCAGGCAGGGCGCAGTGCGGATCTGGCTGTGTCGACTCGCCCACGGGAGACGGGCAGGCAGGGCGCAATGCGGATCTGGCTGTGTCCACTCACCCACGGCAGGCGGTCATGCAGGGTGCAGTGCGGATCTGGCTGTGTCCACGCACCCACAGCATGCAGTCAGCCAGGGCGCAGTGCGGATCTGGCTGTGTCCACTCACCCACGGCAGACGGGAAGGCAGGGCGCAGTGCGGATCTGGCTGTGTCTACTCGCCCACGGGAGACGGGCAGGCAGGGCGCAGTGCGGATCTGGCTGTGTCCACTCACGCACGGCAGGCGGTCAGGCAGGGCGCAGTGCGGATCTGGCTGTGTCCACTCACCCACGGCAGACGGTCAGGCAGGGCGCAGTGCGGATCTGGCTGTGTCCACTCACCCACGGCAGGCGGTCAGGCAGGGCGCAGTGCG